>NW_027095517.1:0-70816 GCF_036850765.1 Saccopteryx bilineata | reverse complement strand
TGCTTCACTGCAGCTACCTCCTGTGCATCTTGGGAATCAAGCCTTAGTACAGGTCCAAAGGAACATTTTGGTACAGAGCATTTTCTATAAACGTTGATTCTAATTTGCCGTTTCTGTAAAGGTTTTCTGTATCCTTAGTGGTTTGTTTTCTAAAATCCTCTTGGTTCAACTTATTTTTCTTCTTTACTTTTAGCCATGCTTACATTAAGCCTTTGAAAGTGCCCAGCATATACCGGGCACTGTGCTAAAAATTCATGTCCGTGCACTCAATGATTTTCCATTCTACTTTCTTAAGTTTTGTCTTTTGAACTTCTTTTACATAAATCAACTTCATGTATTGTAAAATAGGATGTGCTTTGATTTGACAAGTATGTTGAATTTTAACAGTTTTTTATTATAGAAAACATATTCTTAAAACAGAATTGCAAGGAAAATGATCCCAAAAACAACAACAACCAATTTTCATACAGATATATCATCTGTTAATATTAGGACATTTTCTTTCCATATTCCTTGAGTACGTATTATATTTCTGTATGTATATATACTCAGGTACATTGGGTGTGTGTACATCTGTGTGCACAAATGTGCATTGCACGTGAGCATAACTCTCTGTGTCAACAGTGTCTGTGAATTGTGGATATCTGTGTACATATACAAATGACTATTTTTTCGTTCATTCAGAAAACACTTATTGTATTTAATTAATTGCCAGGGACTGTGCTCGACACTGTTTGCCTATATTGAATGAGACAGTCTCACTTTCTGTCTTTATAAATACTACACTGTAATGGGGTAGACAGAAAGAATATACAGAAGTAAAATAAACATAATTTTAACAAGCAGTTAATTTGGTAGTGCAAAATCTTTGGTGTCAGTTATAATTTATTGTGGTGATGTTCACTATATCAGTTTTTCAGAAGGCAAACCTGAGACATAAGTTTCAGGTTTTCAGCAATGCGTTTTCTCAGGTATAAAACGGAGAAAATATAGAAGTAATGAAACTAAGAGCCTGGGAGGTGTTCTGTGAGCAAAAGCAGCTAGCTTCTATGTAGTGATTAATGCTCAGTTAAATTAATGATGTCCAAAGCTTTGGAGGATTCTCAGTCTGGATTACTACCACAGCACAAGAGAAAGTACATGTTAGGAAAAGGGTCACTTTGTGCTAAACAATTAGAAATAGTGATTATTCCCTTGAATTTCAAGAGCAAATTAAGTCTTATTGTGTTGGTCCCACAACAGACTAGATTATCTTTATATTTTTTAATTACCTCTGGTTTTCTCTAGGAAATTTTTTCCCCAAATACAATGGCTGTTCCCACCCGAAAGCTCAGTAGTTAAGGCATCACACCCATATGCAAATATCATAGGTTTCCACCTGCGTCAAGGCACATACAAAAACAGATTGAAGTTTCTGACTGTCTGTCTGTCTTTTCCCCTCTTTATCCTGCCTCTAACATGAATAAATATATGAAAGAAAAAATAAGAATGACTTTTTTGTTGTTGTTTTTGCAGCCTAAGTTGCATAGAGGAATGAATTATGTTTTACAAAATCTCACCCCAAGAGAAAATAAAAGGTAATGTTGTAAGGTACCATATTTCCTCATGTATAAGAAGCTTCCCTTTATAAGATACACCTTATTTGGGGGGCTAAAGGTTTGAGTAAATGATAGCAAAAGCGAATAAATGAGAAATGCCAGTAAAAAATTCTACATCCACTGTATAAGACGCACCCAGTTTTCTAACCCCACATTTTTCAAAAATGATGAGTCTTATTCATGGGAAAATATAATATCTACTCACCAAATGTCTCTGTGAAAATTTATTTTTTTCTTTTCTTTTTTCAGATACAGGGTGAGAGTCAGAGAGAGGAACACATAGGGTCAGACAAACAGAGAGAGAGAGTTCTTATTATTTGCCAGGTCACAGAACATTCATCAGTTTTTCGTTGTGACCACTTACTTTTTCATTGATTCCTGTCTCATATGTGCCTTGACCAGGGGGCTATGTTGCATAGAGTGACCGCTTGCTCTAGATAGCGACCTTGGGCTTAAGATGCTGAGCTTTGCTCAAACCATATGAGTCCACGCTCAAGATGGCACCCATGGGGTCTCAAATCTGAGTAAACCACATTTCAGTCTCTTACTCTAACCACTGCACCATCGCCTGCTCACGATTTGAACATTTTTTCTTTTAATTTCTCTGGATTTTATTTAGTATCCTGGTTCTTAAAATGGGTGAAAAGGCTCTGTGTTTTAAGGTTTTCTTGCCCTAAAATAGATTCATCACTACATTTTTCTGTAGGTTTCCTTACATAGTATTAATTTCCATTAATTTTAAAGTATTTTGCAACTTGAATTGTGATTTTGAGTGGAAAGAGGTTATTTGAGAGTTAATTTCCTTACCTTCAAAAAAGGCATTTTTAGTAATTTTGTATTACTGTTTACTATAATAAGTGTGAGGACAACAGAAAATATGCTTCATATCATTTTTAATGTTAGAGTTAGTTGAAACTTGCTTCAAACAACATACAGGGTTATCTGTGGTACATGTTTCCTAAGTGCGCTTCTCTGCTGCCACCTCGTGTTTTCCTTGGGAATAACAGCTCAGATCAGTTCATCTGGATGAATACATCAGTTGGGTGTTGTGTGTTATGTATCAATGTTGAATCCGAGGTTATCTATAAGAAAGTTGTATAACTTGTAAATATAACAAATTTCTAGTTACACCTACTACTTCTTTCAAAGTTCATTGTTGTGAAAGCTAGAATTGTTTTTGTTATTCTTTCATTCCTCTCATTTTGGATGGAACTTGCTCCATAGCACATACAATAATTGTATCTGTTACATTTGCTTTTCTGCTGCCACCTCGTGTGCATCTTGGAAATCAAGTCTCGGTACAGGTCCAAAGGAATAGTTTGGGACAGAGCATTTTCGATAAAAGTTGATTTCAATTGCCGTTTCTGTAAAGGTTTTGTGTATCCTTAGTGGTTTGTTTTCTGAAAATCTCTTGGTTCAACTTATTGCTCTTCTTTATTTCCAGCCATGCTTTCATGAAGCCTTTGAAAGTGCACATCATATACCAGGCACTGGTCTCGGAACTCTTGTCCCTGAACTTAATGATATCCCATTCTACTCTTTTAACTTCTGTCTTTTGAACATCTTTTATATAATTCAACTTCGTGTATTGTAATATAGGATGTTTTTTGATTTGACAAGTATGTTTGATTTTACCAGCTTTTTTATTATAAAAAATTATTCTTATAGCAGAAGTGCAAGAAAAATGATCTCAAAAACAACAACAACAAATTTTCATACAGATATATTTACTGTAAATTTTAGGACATTTTCTTTCCATATTCTTGTATACGTATTATATTTCTGTATGTATATATACTCAGGTACATTGGGTGTGTGTACATCTGTGTGCCTAAATGTGCATTGCCCATGAGCATAACTCTCTGTGTCAACAGTGTCTGTGATTTGTGGATATCTGTGTACATATACAAATGACTATTTATTCGTTCATTCAGGAAACACTTATTGTTTTTGATTAATTGCCAGGGACTGTGCTCGACACTGTTTGATATATTGAATGAGACAGTCTCACTTTCTCCCTTTATAAATACTACACTGTAATGGGGTAGACAGAAAGAGAAACATATACAGAAATGAAATAAACATACGTTTAATAAGCACTTAATTTGGTATTGCAATATCTTTGGTGTCAGTTATGATATATTATGGTGAGGTTCAGTATAATAGTTTCTCAGCAGAGCTGAGACATAAGACTTGGGTTTTTCGTAATGCGTGCTCTCAGGTATCAAACAAAGAAAATATAGAACTAATGAAACAAAGACCCTAGGAAGTGTTCTTTGAGCAAAAGCACCTATCTTCTATGTAGTGACCAATGCTCAGTTAATGATGTCAAAAGTTTAGGAGGTCTCTCAGTCTGGATTACTACCAAGGCACAAGAGAAAGTGCATGTTAGAAAAGGGGTCACTCTAGCTAAATAATGAGAAATATTGATTATGCCCTTGAAATTCAAGAGCAAATAAAAGTCTTCTGGTGTTGGCACCACAAAAGACTAGGTTATCATTTTATTTTTTAATTACCTCTGGTTTTCTCTAGTAAATTTATTTACCAAATGACAATGGCTTGCTCTCACCAGAGAGCTCAGTAGTTAAAGCATCACACCCATATGCTAATATCAGAGGTTTCCTTCTGCCTCAAGGCACATACAAAAACAAATTGATGTTTCTGACTGTCTGTCTGTCTTTTTTTTCCTGTATCCTGACTCTATCATGAATAAATATATAAAAGAAAAAATGAGAATGGCTTTTTTGTTGTTGTTTTTGCAGCTTAAGTTGCAAACAGGAATGCATTTTGTTTTACAAAATCTCACCCCAAGAGGAAATAAAGGGTAAGGTTGTAAAGTACCATATTTCCCCATGTATAAGAAGCTAGCCTGTATAAGACGCACCTTATTTGGGGGGCTCAAGGTTTGAGTAAATGATAGCAAAAGTAAATAAAGAAAAAATGCCAGTAAAAAATTCTACAACCACTGTATAAGATGCACTCAGTTTTCTAAACGCACATTTTTCAAAAAAAAAATGATTCTCATTCATGGGAAAATATGATATACACCCACCAACTGCCTCTGTGAACATTTTTTTTCCAGACACAGGGAGAGAGTCAGAGAGAGGGATAGATAGAGACAGACAGACAAAGAGAGATTTCTTATTATGTGCCAGGTCACAGATCGATCATCAGTTTTTCATTGTGACCCCTTAGTTGTTCATTGACTCCTGTCTCATATGTGCCTTGACCAGGGGGCTATATCTCATAGAGTGAACGCTTGCTCCAGACAGCGACCTTGGGCTCAAGATGGTGAGTTTTGCTCAAACCATATGAGCCCACGCTCAAGATGGCACCCTTGGGATCTCAACCCTGGGTTCAACACTTTCCAGTCAGTTGCTCTAACCACTGCACATTCGCCTGCTCATGGTGTAAACATATTTTCTTTTACTTACTCTGGATTTTATTTAGTATCCTGGTTATTTGTACCAGTGGAAAGACTGTGTGTCTAAGGTTTTCTTGCCCTAAAATAGATTAATCACTGCATTTTCTGTAGGTTTCCTTATGTAGTTTTTATTTCCATTAATTGTAGGGTATTTTGCAACTTGAATTGTGATTTTTGAACAGAAAGAGCTTATTTAGGAGTTAATTTTCTTACCTTCAAGAAAGGGATTTTTAGTTAATTTGTATTACTGTTTACTATATTAAGTGTGAGGACAACAAGAAACATGCTTCATATCATTTCTAAAGTTAGAGGTAGTAGAAACATTTTTGAAAGAATATACAGGATTATCTGTGGTAAATGTTTTCCAAGTGTGCTTCCCTGCTGCAACCTTGTGTGCACCTAGGAAATAACAGCTCAGATCAGTTCATCTGGATAAATACATCAGTTGGGTGTTGTGCGTTATCTATCAATGTTGAATCCAAGGATATCGAAAAAAAGTTGTATAACTTGTAAATATAAAGAATTTCTAGTTACAGCTACTACTTCTTTCAACGTGTATTGTCAACAAAGCAAGAATTATCCTTGGTATCATTTCACTCCTTTGATTTTGGCTGGAACTGGCTCCTTAGCACATACAATAATGTTCTCCGTTACATGTGCTTCACTGCAGCTACCTCCTGTGCATCTTGGGAATCAAGCCTTAGTACAGGTCCAAAGGAACATTTTGGTACAGAGCATTTTCTATAAACGTTGATTCTAATTTGCCGTTTCTGTAAAGGTTTTCTGTATCCTTAGTGGTTTGTTTTCTAAAATCCTCTTGGTTCAACTTATTTTTCTTCTTTACTTTTAGCCATGCTTACATTAAGCCTTTGAAAGTGCCCAGCATATACCGGGCACTGTGCTAAGAACTCTAGTCCCTGCACTCAATGACTTTTCATTCTACTCTTTTAACATCTGTCTTTTGAATATCTTTTATATAAATAAACTTCATGTTTTGTAAAATAGGTTGTGCTTTGATTTGACAAGTAGGTTGAATTTTAACAGCTCTTTATTATTAAAAAATTATTCTTATAGCAGAAGTGCAAAAAATGATCTCAAAAACAACAACAACAAATTTTTTATACAGATATATCTACTGGTTATATTAGGACATTTTCTTTCCATATTCTTTGTGTACGTATTATATTTCTTTATGAATATATACTGAGGTACATTGGTTGTGTGTAAATCTGTGAGCATAAATGTGCTTTGCACATGAGCATAACTCTCTTTGTCAACAATGTCTGTCATTTGTGGATATCTGTGTACATATGCAAATAACTGTTTATTCGTTCATTCCGGAAACAGATCCAAAGGAATGTAATAGTAGAGAGGATTGTCTACAAACGTTGATTCCAATTTGCCGGTTCCATAAATATTTTGTGTATTCTTAGTGATTTAATTTCTGAGAATCTATTGGTTCACCTTGTTTTTCTTCTTTTCTTCCAGCAATGCCTTCATAAAGCCTTTGAATGTTCTCATCATATAACAAGCACTATGCTTGAACTCTATGAGTAGGTGGTGCCCTCAATGTCTTTCCATTCTACTATTTTTACTTCTCCTTTGGACTTCTTTATTTAAATCTTCTTAATGTATTTTTAAAATAAGATGTGCTTTTGATTTGAAAAGTATGTTGAATGTAACTGCTTTTTTATTGTAAAACTGTATCCTTATTGCAGAAGTGCAAGAAAAAATGAATAAAATACAAAACAACAAATTTTCATCCAGAGATAACTACTGTTAATATTATGACATTATCTTTCCATATTCTTTGTGTACTTATTATATTTCTATATCTATTAGTACTAAGGTACATTGGTTGTGTATACATCTCTTTGTATAGATGTGCATTGCTAATGAGCATATCTCTCTGGGTCCACAGTTTCTATCATTTATGGATACCTGTGTATGCATGCAAATTACTATTTATTTTTTCATTCATTAAACAACATTTTGTGTTTCTATTATTTTCCAGGCACTGTCCTCTACACTGATTGCCTATAGTGAAAGAGAAAGACTGTATTTATCAATAATACACTGTCATACTGTAGACAGAGGAAGATAAATGTACATAAATAAAATAAATATAAGTTGTGACAAGCACTGGATATAGTAGTGCAATGTCTTGTTCCAATTTTTCAATGATTGTGGCGATGTTCTGTATATCAATTTCTCAAAAGGCAGAGCTGAGACCTAAGTCTCAGTTCTTCAGCAATGCTCGTTCTCAGCTATAAAACTGAGAAAATTTTCAAGTGCTGAAACAAAGACCATGGGAGGTGTTCTGTGAGCAAACAAACCTAGCTTGTAAGTGGTGACACAGGCTCAGATAAATTCTGATGTCCAAAGCTTAAAAGGTCACTCAGTCTGGACTGCTGCAACAGCACAAGAAAAAAGTGCATGTTAGGAAAGGGGTCACATCGTGGTAAACAATCAGAAATATTCTTATGCCCCTAACAGCCAAGAGCAAAGAAAAGTCTTCTGGTGTTTTCACCACAGCATGCTAGATTATTGTTTTATTTTTAATTACCTCACTTTTTCTCTAGTAATTATTCCCCCTAAGTACAATGGCTTCCTGTCAACAGAAAGCTCAGTAGATTGAGCATCACACACATATACTAATGTCATAGGTTTGGTTCTTGGTCTAGGCACATACAGAAACACATTGAGGTTCATGACTATTTGTGTGTCTGTTTTCCCTCCTTCCTCCCTCTAACATTAATAACAATAAAAGTAAAATGACAAAAGCTTTTTTTTTGGTGTTTTTGCAGCTTAAATTGCTTAAAGGAATGAATTATTTTTTTCAAAATCTCACCCCAAGAGGAAATAATTGTTAATGTTGTAAAGTACCATATCTCCCCATGTATAAGTAGCCTCCCTCTCTAAGTAGCACCTTAATTTTGGGGCACGGAATTTGAGAAAATGATAACAAGTGCGAAGAAACAGGAAATGCATGTAAAAATACAGCAACCACTGTACATGATGCACCCAGGTTTCAAACCCTACTTTTTTAAAATGATGAGTTTTATACATAGGAAAATATGGATAGAAACTCCAAATGTCTCTGTGAACATTTCTTTCTTTCCTTTTTTTTTTCCAGAGTCATGGAGACAGTGAGAGAGAGGGATAGATACGGACAGACAGACAAGAATGGGTAATATTTTTTATTATGTGCCAGGTCACAGATCAATCATCATTTTTTTTGTAAGAACACCTTACTTGTTCATTGACTGCTCTCTCATATTTGCCTTGACCAGGGGACTACAGCTAACCGAGTGACCCCTTGCTTGAGCCAGTGACATTGGGATCAAGCTGTTGAACTTTGGTAAAACGAGATGAGTCCATGCTCAAGCTGGCAAATTTTCTATCTCAAATCTGGGTACTGCGCATTCCAGTAAAATACTCTACCCACTGAGACACTGCCTTGTCAGTCTGAGAACATTTTGTTTCTTTTATATTCTCTGGATTTTATTTAGTATCCTGGTTCTTAGTATGGGTGGAAAGGCTGTGTATTTTAACGTTTTATTCCTCTAAAATATATTCATCACTTCATTTTTTTATAGATTTTCTTATGTGGTTTTTCTTTTCATTAATTTTAAGGTATTTTGCAACTTATTTTGATTTTGAGGGGGGTTATTTAGGAGTAAATTTTATTACCTTAAAAAAATATTTTCATTAATTTCTATTAATGTATAGTATATTAAGTGTAATGACAACAAGAAACATGCTTTATATCATTTCTAAGGTTAGAGGTAGTTGGAACATGATTGAAAGAACATAGAGGATTATCTGTGGAAAATGTTTTTCAAGAGCAGTTCTCTGCTGCCACTTCGTGTGCACCTTGGCAATAAGAGCTCAGAGCAGTTCACCTGGAAAAACACAGCAGTTGGTGTTGTGCGTTATCTATCAATGTTGAATCAAAGGCTATTTAGAAGATACTTTCATATCTTGTAAATATAAGGGAGTTCTAGTTACTGTTTGCTTCCTGTTTCAATGTTAACTGTAGTACAGCAAGAGATACACTTCATATCATTTCAATCATCTGAAGTTTGCTGGAACCTGCTCCATACCACATAAAATATTGGTCTCTGTTACATGTGCTTCTCTGCTTCCACCTCGTTTGCATCTTGGGAATCAAGCTTCAGTACAAGTCCAAAGGAAAGTTTTGGTAAATAAGATTGTCTACAACCTTTGATTCCAATGAGCCACTTCTGTGAAGTTTCTCTGTATTCTTAGTGGTTTTTTTTTCTGGGTATCTATCGTTTCATCTTCTTTTTCTTTTTTCCTTCCAGCCATGCTTTCTTAAAGCCTTTGAAAATGCTCTTCATATACCAGGCACTGTGCTAAGAACTCATGTCCCTGCACTCAGCCACTTCCCATTCTACTATTTTTACATATGTCTTTTTAATTTCTTTTATTTAAATGTACTTAATGTATTTTGTATATTATGATGTGCTTTGATTTGACAAGTAGTTAGAATTTTAACAGATTTTTATTATAAAAAAGTTATTTTTATTCCAGAAATGCAAAAATAATGATAAGAAAAACAAAACAACAATTTTTCATACATAGATATCAACTGTTAACTTTAGCCATTTTCTTTCCATATTCTTTGTGTTTCAATTATATTTCTCTATGTATATGTACTCAGGTACATTGGTTGTGTGTACTCAATGTGTGCATAGATGGGCATTGCACATGAGCATACCTCTCTGTTTCAATAGTGTCTGTCATTTGTGGATATTTCTGTATATATGCAAATGAATATTTATTCACTCTTCCAGTAAATCTTATTGAATTTTTATTATATTCCAGGCACTGTGCTCGACAGTGGTTGCCAGTAGTGAATGGGACAGACTTACATTCTGTTTTTATGGATATAGCACTGTCTTGAAGTAGAAAGGGGAAGGAAAAATATACATAAAATATTATAAGTTGTGACAAACACTGGATTTGGTAGTGCAATACCTTTGGTCACAGTTGTGATTGATCATGGCATGGTTAAGTATATCAGTTTCTCAGAAGGCAGAGCTGAGACATGAGTCTCAGTTCTTCAGGAATGCGTGATCTCAGCAATAAAACTGAGAAAATTTACAAGTGATGCAACAAATATTCTGAGAGTTGTTCTGTGACCTAAAGAACCTAACTTGTAAGTGCTGACTCAGGCTCAGATAAATTCTGAAAACCAAAGCTTAGGAGGTTTCTCAGTCTGGACTGCTGCCACAGCA
The DNA here is from genome assembly GCF_036850765.1 of Saccopteryx bilineata. Classification (NCBI taxonomy): domain Eukaryota; kingdom Metazoa; phylum Chordata; class Mammalia; order Chiroptera; family Emballonuridae; genus Saccopteryx; species Saccopteryx bilineata. Next base: position 60,530 of record NW_027095517.1, on the reverse strand, counting down.
CAAGAAAAAGTGCATGTTAGGAAAGGTGTCAATTCATGCTCAACAATCAGAAATAATGTTTATGCCCCTGGCTGTCAAGAGCATATAAAAGTCTTCTGGTTTTGTCAACACAAAAGACTCGATTATTATTTTATTACTTAATTGCCTCAGGTTTTCTCTAGTAATTTTTTTCCCCTAGAGACAATGGCTTGCTTACACCAGAGAGCTCACTAATTAGAGCATCACACTCATAGAGTTATGTCATAGGATTGGTCCCGGTTCAAGGCACATACAGAAACAGATTGATGTTTCTGTCGGTCTTTTTCACCCCACTTCCTCTCCCTAACATTAAAAATTACATAAAAGAAAAAATGACAATGGCTATTTTTTTGTTGTTTTCACAGCTTAAATGGCATAGAAGAATGAACTATGTTTTTCAAAATCTCACCACAAGAGAAAATAGGTGGTAAGTTTGTAAAGTACCATATTTCCTCTTGCATAAAATGCCTCCCTGTAGAAGATGCATCTTCATTTTGGGGCACAAAATTTGAGAAAATGATAACAAATTCTAAGAAACAGGAAATGAAGGAAAATATACTACAACCATTGTATAAGACGCTCCCAGTTTTCAAATCCCACATTTTTCAAAATAGATGAGTCTTAAATGAGGGCAAATATGGTATACACCCGCCGAATGTCTCTGTGAACCCTTTATTGCTGTCTTTCTTTTCTTTTCTTTTTTTTAAAGAAACAGTGAGAGAGACAGAGAGAAGGATAGATAGGGACACACAGACAGGAAGGTAAAGAGTTTTCTTTATTGTTTTTTTTTTAAATTTAAGATTTTATTTATTGATTTTAGAGAGAGGAGAGAGAAAGCGAGAAATGGGGGGGCAGGAAGCATCAACTTGTAGTAGCTGCTTCTTTTTTTTAATTTTATTTATTCATTTTTAGAGAGGAGAGAGAGAGGGGGAGAGAGAAACAGAGAGAGAGAAGGGGGGAGGAGCTGGAAGCATCAACTCCCATATGTGCCTTGACCAGGCAAGCCCAGGGTTTTGAACCGGCAACCTCAGCATTTCCAGGTTCACGTTTTATCCACTGCGCCACCACAGGTCAGGCAAGAGTTTTTTTTATTATGTGCCAGGTCACAGATCAATCATCAGTTTTTTGTTGTGGCACCTTAGTTGTTCATTGACTGCTCTCTCATTGTGCCTTGACCAGGGAACTACAGCTGACTAAAAAAACCTCTTGCTTGAACCAGTGAGGCCATTGGGCTAAAGCTGGTGAGCTTTGCTAAAACCAGATAAGCCCACGTTCAAGCTGGTGACCTTGGGATCTTAACCTGGGTCCTCCGCATTCCAGTCAAATGCTCTATCCACCGCGCAACTGCCTCCTCAGACTGTGAAAAATTTTATCTTTTACTTTCTCTGGATTTTGTTTAGTATCCTGTTTCATAGTATGGGTGGTCACATTGTGTATTTTAAGGATTTTTCCACTAAAATGGATTCATTATAAGATTTTTCAATAGGTTTTCCTATGAAGTTTTTATTTCCATTAAGTTTAAAGTGTTTTGTCTTTTTCCCCCATTTCCTCTCTCTAACATTAAAAATTAAATAAAAGATAAAATGACAATTGCTATTTTTTGTTGTTTTCACAGCTGAAATTGCATAAAAGAAAAAATTATGTTTTTCAAAATCTCACCACAAGAGAAAATAGGTAGGAAGGTTGTAAAGTACCATATTTCCCCATGGATAATACGCCACATTGTCGAAGACGTACCTTCATTTTTGGGCACAAAATTTGAGAACATGATAACAAATGCGAAGAAACAGGAAATGCAAATAAAATATACTACAACCACTGTATAAGACGCACCCAGTTTTCAAAACCCACATTTTTCACAAAAGTTGAGTCTTAAACGAGGGCAAAGATGATATACACTCGCCGAATATCACTGTGAACCTTTTGTTTCTTTTTTTCTTTTTGTTACAGAGACAGTGAGAGAGTCAGAGAGAGGGATAAATAGGGAAACACCGAAAGGAATGTAAGGAGTTTTTTTTTATAGTGAGCAGGGTCACAAATCAATCATCAGTTTTTTGTTGTGACACATTAGTTGCTCTTTGACTGCTTTCTCTTTGTTCCTTGACGAGGGAACTACAGCTGACCAAGTAAACTCTTGCTTGAGCCAGTGAGCTCATTGGGCTAAAGCTGGTGAGCTTTGCTCAAACCAGATAAGCCCACACTCAAGCTGGAGACCTTGGGATCTCTACCTGTATCCTCCGCATTCCAGTCAAATGCTCTATCCACCGCACCACCGCCTCCTCAGGCTTTGAAAATATTTATCTTTTACTTTCTCTGGATTTTGTTTAGTATCCTGTTTCATAGTATGGGTAGAAACATTGTGTATTTTAAGGTGTTTTTCCACTAAAATGTATTCATCACAACATTTTTCCATAGGTTTTCTTATGTAGATTTATTTCCATTAAGATTAAAGTATTTTGTAACTTGAATTTTGATTTTGAGCAGGGGTTATATAGGAGTGAGTTTCTTTACTTAAAAAAGGAAGGGTTTTTTAGTTAGTTTTTATTACTGATTTCTAGAGGAAGAGTAATAAGAAGAAACATGCTTTATATCATTTCAAAGGTTTGAGATAGTTGAAACTTGCTTGAAAGAATATACAGGATTGTCTGTGGGAAATGTTTTCCAAGTTTGCTTCTCTGCTGTCACCTCGTGTTCACCTTGGGAATAACAGCTCAGAGCAGTTCACCTGAAAAAACACAGCAGTTGGGAGTTGTGCTTTATCTATCAATGTTGAAACCAAGACTATTTAGAAGATACTTTTATAACTTGTAAATATAAGGAATTTCCAGTTACTGTTTGCTACTTGTTTCAGCATTAACTATAGTGAAAGTAATAGACATATTTGATATTATATTAATCCTTGAAGTTGGCTAAAACTTGCTGCATATCACATACAATAATGGTCTCTTTTACATGTTCTTCTCTGCTGCCACCTCGTGCGCATCTTGGGAATCACGCCTCAGTACAGATCCAAAGGAAAAATAGTAGAGAGGATTGTCTACACGTTGATTCCAATTTTCCGGATCTGTAAATTTTCTGTGTATTCTTAGTGATTTGATTTCTGGTAATTTATCGATTCATCTCGTTTTTCTTCTTTCCTTCCAGTAGTGCTATCATAAAGTCTTAGAATGTTCCCATCATATACCAGGCACTGTGCTAGGAACTACATGAGTAGTTGGTGCATTCAATGTCTTCCGATTCTACTATTTTTACTTCTGCTTTTGGGCTCTTTTATTTAAATCTTCTTAATGTATTGTAAAATAAGATGTCCTTTGATTTGAAAAGTATGTTGAATGTAACTGCTTTTTTATTATAAAAACTCTGTACTTATTGCAGGGTTGCAAGAAAAAAATGAATAGAAAACAAAACAAATTTTCATTCAGAGATATCTACTGTTAATATTATGACATTATCTTTCCATATTCTTAGTGTACCTATTATATTTCTATATCTATATGTATTAAGGTACTTTGGGTGTGCATACATCTGTGTGTATAGATGTGCATTGCATATGAGCATATCTCTCTGTGTCCACAGTTTTTATCATTTTTGGATACCTGTGTATGCATGCAAATTACTATTTATTCTTTCATATATTAAACACTTATTGTATTTCTATTATTTTCCAGGCACTGTGCTCTACACTAGTTGCCACTGTATAAGACGCACACATTGTTCTAACCTAACATTTTTCAAAAAAGATGAGTTTTATACATGAAAAAATATGGTATACACCTCCAAATGTCACTGTGAACATTCCTTTTTTCCTTTTTTTTTTTACTGAGTTTGGGAGAAAGTCTAGTAAAGGAGTAGATAGGGACAGACAGACAGAAATGGACAGAGTTTTTATTATGTGCCAGGTCACAGATCAATCATCAATTTTTTGTTGTGACCCCTTACATGTTCATTGGCTCCTATTTCATATGTGACTTGACCAAGGGACTACGACTGATCGAGAGACTGATTGTTTGAGCTGGTGACCTTGGGCTTAAGCTGGTGAACTTTGCTCAAATCATATGTGCCCTGGGTCAAGCTGGCCACTCAGGAATCTGAAACCTGGGTTCCATGCATTCCAGTTGAATGCTCTCACCACTGTGTCATCACCTGCTCAGGCTGTGAACAGTTTTTTTTTCTTTTACTTTCTCTGGATTTTATTTAGTATTCTGTTTCTTAATATAGGTAGAAAGGTTGTGTATTTTAAGGTTTTCTTGCCATAAAATATATTCATCACTACATTTTTCAATAGGTTTTTTCTTGTAGTTTTTATTTCCAATAATATTAAGGTATTTTGCAACTTGAATTGTGATTTTGAGGGGGGGGATTATTTAGGAATAATTTCCTTACCATCAAAAAATGGCATTTTTGGTTAATTTCTATTACTGCTTACTATATTATGTGTAATGACAACAAGAAACATGTTTTATATCATTTCTAAGGTTAGAGGTAGTGGAAACTTCCTTGAAAGAACATACAGGATTATCTGTGGAAAATGTTTTCCAAGTGCGCTTCCCTGCCTCAACCTCGTGTGCACCTTTGGAATAACAGCTCAGATGATTTCACCTGGAAAAATACATCAGTTGTGTGTTGTGCATTATCTATCAATGTTGAATCCAAGGCTATCTAAAGAAACATTTATAACTTGTACATATAAGGAAATTCTTGTTACTGCTTGCTAGTTCTTTCAACCTTAATTGTAGTGAAAGCAAGAGATATACTTGGTATTATTTCAATCCTCTGAAGTTGGCTGGAACTTGCTCTATAGCACATACAATAATGGTCTCTGTTACATGTGCTTCTCTGCTGAAACCTTGTGTGCATCTTGAGAATCACGCCTCGGTACTGGTGCAAAGGAATATTTTGGTTGACAGTGTTGTCTATAAACTTTGATTCTAATTTGCAGTTTCTGTAAAGATTTTATGTATCCTAAGTGGTTTGTTTTCTGAAAATGTCTTGGTTCATCTTGTTTTTCTCCTTTCTTTATAACCATGCTTTCATAGAGCCTTTGAAAGTGCCCATCATATACCAGGCACTGTGCTAAGAACGCATGTATGTGCAATCAATGACTTTTTTCTATGCTTTTACCTTCTGTCTTATTAACTTCCTTTTTTTCTGTATTTTTCTTAAGCTGGAAATGAGAGAGACAGTCAGACAAATTCCCGCAAGCACCCGACCGAGATCCACTGGGCACGCACACCAGGGGGCGAAGCTCAGACAACCAGAGGGGATGCTCTGCATCCCCGGGTCATAGCCCTGTTGCGACAAGAGCCACTGAAGCGCCCTGATCTTTTTTGCTCCAATGGTGCCTCTGTTGTGGAGGGGAAGGGAGAGACATAGAAAAAAAAGAAGGAGAGAGGTGAAGAAGCAGATGGGCACTTCTTCTGTATGCCCTGGCCGAAAATCAAACCCTGGACCTCTGCACGCCAGGCTGATGCTTTACCACTGAACCAACCAGTGAGGGCTTAACTTCTTTTATATACACCTACTTCGAGTATTGTAAAATGGGCTGTGCCTTAATTTGACAGGCATGATGAATTTAACAGCTTTTTCATTGTAAAAAATGTATTCATATTGCAGGAATGCAAGAAAAATGACCTCAAAAACAACAACAACAACAAATTTTAATACAGATATATCTACTGTTAAAATTAGGACATTTTTTCCCATATTTTTTGTGTACCTCTTATATTTCTTTATGTATATATACTCTGGTACATTGGGTGTGTTTACATCAGTGTGCATAGATGTGCATTGCACATGAGCATACCTTTCTGTGTCCACAGTGTCTGTCATGTGTGCATATCTGTTTCTGTATGCAAATGAATATATATTCATTCATTCAGGAAACATTTATAGTATTTCTATTATGTGCCAGGTACTCTGCTCAACACTGTTTGCTTATAGTGAATGAGACAGACTCACATTTTGTCTTTATGAATACTACACCATCATGGGGTGAGAGGAAAAAAAATATATACATAAATAAAATAATCGTAAATTTATCAAGCACTGTATTTGGTAGTGGAATATCTTTGGTGTCAGTTATGATTTATTGTGGTGAGGTTCAGTATATCAACTTCTCAGAAGGCAGAGCTGATAAATCAGTCTCGATTTTTCAGCAATGCATGTTCCCGGTTATAAAACTACAAAAATATAGAAGTTATGAAACAAAGACCCTGGTTGGTGTTAAGTGAGCAAAAGAATGTAGCATATATGTGGTGACCAATGCTCAGATAGATACTGATGTCCAAAACTTAGGAGCTGTATTAGTTTGGACTGCTGCCACGGCACATGAGATAGTACATGTTAGCAAATGAGTCATTTTTTCTAAAGAATTAGTAATAGTGATAAAACCCAACAATTTTAAGAGTGAAGAAAAGTCTTCTGATGTGGTCACCACAGCAGAGCAGATTATCATTTTATTTTGTAATTTCATCTGGTTTTCTCTAGTAAATTTTTTCCCCAAAAGACAATGGCTTGCTCTCACCAGAGAGCAACAACAACAAATTTTCATACAGATATATCTACTGTTAATATTAGGACATTTTTTCCATATTCTTTGTGTAATTGTAAGTTTAACAAGCACTTAATTTGGTTGTGCAATATCTTTGGAGTCAGTTATGATTTATTGAGGTGAGGTTAGTATATCAGTTTCTCAGAAGGCAAGCTGAGACATAAGTCTTGGTTTTTCAGCAATGCGTGTTCTCATGTATAAAACAAAGAAAATATAGAAATAATTAAACAAAGACCCTTGGAGATGTTCTGTGAGCAAAAGAACCTAGCTTTTATGTAGTGACCACTGCTCAGTTAAATTAATGATGTCCACAGCTTAGGAGGTCTCTCAGTCTGGATTGCTGACACAGCACAAAAGAAAGTGCATGTTAGGAAAGGGGTCACTTGGTGCTAAACAATTAGAAACACTGATTATGCCTTTGAATTTCAAGAGCAAATAAAATTCTCCTGGTGTTGGCACCAAAACAGACAAATTATTATTTTATTTTTAATTACCTCTGGTTTTATCTAGTAAATTTTTTCACCAAAAGACAATGGCTTACTCTCACCAGAGAGCTCAGTAGTTAAAGCATCACACCCATATGCTAATATCATAGGTTTGCTACTGCGTCAAGACACATACAATAAAGATAATTGTTGCTGTCTGTCTTTTCCCCCTTTATGCTGCCTGTAAATTGAATAAATATATAAAAGAAAACATAAGAATGGCTGTTTTGTTGTTGTTTTTGCAGCTTAAATTGTACATAAGAATGAATTATGTTTTACAAAATCTCACCCCAAGAGGAAATAAATGGTAAGGTTGTAAAGTCCCATATTTCCCCATGTATTAGAAGCTGCCCTGTATAAGACACACTTCATTAAGGGGGCTCAAAATTTGAGTAAATGATAGGAAATGCGAATAAATGTGAAATGCAAGTAAAAAATTCTACAACCCCTGTGTAAAACGCACCCAGTTTTCTAACCCCACATTTTTTATAAAAGATGAGTCTCATTCATGGAATAGTATGATATACACCCAAAAAATGTCTCTGTGAACATATCTTGTTTCCCTTTTTTTTTCCAGAGACAGGGAGAGAGTCAGAGAAAGGGATATATAGGGACAGACAGACAGAGAGAGAGTTCTTATTATGTGCCAGGTCACAGATCAATCATCAGTTTTTTGTTGTGACCCCTTACTTGTTCATAGACTCTTGTCTCATAAATACCTTGACCAGGGGGCTATGCCTCATAGAGTGAATGCTTGCTCTAGACAGCGAACTTGGGCTCAAGATGGTGAGCTTTGCTCAAACCACATGAGCCCATGCTCATGATGTCTCCCTTGGAATCACAAACCAGAGTCCACCACATTCCAGTCAATGGCTCTAACCACTGCACAATCGCCTGCTCACCTTGTGAACATTTTTTCTTTTACATTCTCTGGAATTTAATTACTATCCTTGTTCTTAGTACGGGTGGAAAGGCTCTGTGTTCTAAGGTTTTCTAGCCCTAAAATACATTCATCACTACATTTTATGTAGGTTTTCTTATGTAGATTTTTTTCAATTAATTTTGTTATTTTGCAACTTGAATTGTGATTTTGAGCAGAAATAGGTTATTTAGTAATTAATTTCCTTACCTTCAAAAAAGGAATTTTTAATTAATTTGTATTACTGTTTACTATATTAAATGTGAGGACAACAAGAAACATGCTTTATATCATTTCTAAGGTTAGAGGTAGTAGAAAATTTCTTGAAACAACATACAGGATTTTCTGTGGTAAATGTTTTCTAAGTGTGCTTCCCTGCTGCCACCTCTTGTGCACCTTGAGAAAAACAGCTCAGATCAGTTCAACTGGATAAATACATCAGTTGGGTGTTGTGCGATACTATCAATGTTGGATCCAAGGCTATCTATAAGAAAGTTTTATAACTTGTAAAAATAACGAATTTATTGATTAACAGCAATTACTTCTTTCAACGTTAATTGTCGTAAAAGAAAGAATTATTCTTGGTATCATTTCAATCTTCTGATTTTGGATGGAATTTGCTCCATAGCACATACAATAAAGGTCTCTGTTACATGTGTTTTTGTGCTGCCACTTCGTGTGCATCTTGGGAATCAAGCCTCAGAACAGGTCCAAAGGAATATTTTGGTACAGAGCATTTTATATAAACGTTGATTCCAATTTGCCATTTCTGTAAAGATTTTGTGTATCCTTAGTGGTTTGTTTTCTGAAAATCTCTCGGTTCAACTTATTTTTCTTCTTTACTTCAAGCCATGTTTTTATAAAGCCTTTGAAAGAGCCCATCATATACTGGGCACTGTGCGAGGAATTGATGTTCGTGCACTCCATAACTTCCCATTCTTCTCTCTTAACTTCTGCCTTTTGATCTTCTTTTACATAAATCAACTTCGTGACTTGTAAAATAGGATGTGCTTTGATTTGAAAAGTATGTTGAATTTTAACAGCTTTTTTTTATACAAAAGTATTCTTATAGCAGAAGTGCAAGAAAAATGATCTCAAAAAGAACAACAACAAATTTTCATATAGATATATCTACTGTTAATATAATGACATTTTTTCCATATTCTTTGTGTGCGAATTATATTTCTGTATGTATATATACTCAGGTACATTGGGTGTGTTTACATCTGTGTGCATAAATGTGCATTGCAAAAGAGCATATCTCTATGTGTCAACAGTGTCTGTTATTAGGGGATATATGTGTACATATGCAAATGATTATTTATTTGTTCATTCAGGAAAATCTTATCATATTTGATTAATTGCCAGGTACTGTGCTCAATACTGCTTGCTTATAGTGAATTAGACAGTCTCACATTCTGTCTTTATAAATACTACTATGTAATGGGGTAGACAGAAAGAGAAAAATATACATAAATAAAATAAACATAAGTTTAACAAGCACTTAATTTGATTGTGCAATATCTTTGGAGTCAGTTATGATTTATTGAGGTGAGGTTCAGTATATCAGTTTCTCAGAAGGCTAGCTGAGACATAAGTCACGGTTTTTCAGCAATGCGTGTACTCATGTATAAAATGGCAAAAATATAGAAGTAATTAAACAAAGACCCTGGGAGATGTTCTGTGAGCAAAAGAACCTAGCTTTTATGTAGTGACCAGTGCTCAGTTAAATTAATGATGTTCTAAGCTTAGGGGGTCTCTCAGTCTGGATTGCTGCCACAACACAATGAAAGTACATGTTAGGAAATGTGAAACTTTGTGCTAAACAATTATAAACACTGATTATGCCTTTGAATTTCAATAGCAAATAAAAGTCTTCTGGTGTTGGCACCAAAACAGACAAATTATAATTTTTTTAATTACCTCTGTTATTTTAGCAAATTTTTTCACCAAAAGTCAATGGCTTGCTCTCACCAGAGAGCTCAGTAGTTAAAGCATCACACCCATACACTCATATCATAGGTTTTCTCCTGTGTCTAGGCACATCCAAATAAGATTGATGTTTCTGACTGTCTGTCTGTCTTTCCCTCCCTATATCCTGCCTCTAACATGAATAAATATATAAAGGAAAAAATGAGAATGGCTTTTTGTTGTTGATTTTGCAGCTTAAATTGCACAGAAGAATGAATTATGTTTTACAAAATCTCACCCCAAGAGGAAATAAATGGTAATGTTGTAAATTACCATATTTCCCCATGTATAAGAAGCTGCCCTGTATAAGAAGCACCTTATTTGGGGGGCTCAGAGTTTGAGTAAATGATCGCAAATGCGAATAAATGAGAAATGCAAGTAAAAAATTCTACAACTCCTGTATAAGACGCACCCAGTTTTCTAACCCCACCCCACATTTTTCCAAAGAGATGAGTCTCATTCATGGAAAAGAATGATATACACCCAACAAATGTCTCTGTGAACATTTCTGTTTTTCTATTTTTTCCAGAGACAGGGATAGAGTCAGAGAGAGAGATAGATAGGGACAGACAGACAGAGAGAGAGTTCTTATTATGTGCCAGGTCACAGATCAATCATCAGTTTTTTGTTCTGACCCCTTACTTGTTCATAAACTCTTGTCTCATAAGTGCCTTGACCAGGGGGCTCTATCTCAGAGAGTGAATGCTTGCTATAGACAGCGACTTTGGGCTCAAGATGGTGAGCTTGTCTCAAACCACATGAGACCATGCTCATTATGGCACCCTTAAAATCTCAAACCTGAGTCCACCACATTCCAGTCAATTGCTCTAACCACTGCACCATCGCCTGCTCACCTTGTGAACATTTTGTTTTCATTTTTCTGAAGCTGGAAACAGGGAGAGACAGCCAGACAGACTCCCGCATGCACCCGACCGGGATCCACCCGGCATGCCCATCAGGGGCGACGCTCTGCCCACCAGGGGGCGATGCTCTGCCCATCCTGGGCGTCGCCATGTTGCGACCAGAGCCACTCTAGCACCTGGGGCAGAGGCCACAGAGCCATCCCCAGCGCCCGGGCCATCTTTGCTCCAACGGAGCCTTGGCTGCGGGAGGGGAAGAGAGAGAGAGACAGGGAAAGCGCGGCGGAGGGGTGGAGAAGCAAATGGGAGCTTCTCTTGTGTGCCCTGGCTGGAATCGAACCCGGGTCCTCCGCACGCTAGGCCGACGCTCTACCGCTGAGCCAACTGGCCAGGGCCTGAACATTTTTTCTTTTACTTTCTCTGGACTTTAATTACTATCCTTGTTCTTAGTATGGGTGGAATGGCTCTGTGTTTTAAGTTTTTTGCCCTAAAATAGATTCATCACTACATTTTCATAGGTTTCCTTATGTAGATTTTTCTTGCATTAATTTTAAGGTATTTTGCAACATGAATTGTGATTTTGAGCAGAAAGAGGTTATTTAGTAATTAATTTCCTTACCTTCAAAAAAGGGATTTTTAGTTAATTTGTATTACTGTTTACCATATTAAATGTGAGGACAACAAGAAAAATGCTTTATATCATTTCTAAGGTTAGAGGTAGTAGAAAATTACTTGAAACAACATACAGGATTTTCTGTGGTAAATGTTTTCTAAGTGCACTTCTCAGCTGCCACTTCTTGTGCACCTTGAGAAAAACAGCTCAGATCAGTTTATCTAGACAAATATATCAGTTGGGTGTTGTGCGAAACAATCAATGTTGAATCAAAGGCTATCTATAAGAAAGTGTTATAACTTGTAAAAATAACGAATTTCTTGATACAGCAATTACTTCTTTTAATGTTAATTGTCGTAAAAGAAAAAATTATTCTTGGTATCATTTCAATCTTCTGATTTTGGATGGAATTTGCTCCATAGCACATACAATAAAGGTCTCTGTTACATGTGCTTTTTGCTGCCACCTTGTGTGCATCTTGGAACTCAAGACTCGGAACAGGTCCACAGGAATATTTTGGTACAGAGCATTTTATATAAACGTTGATTCCAATTTGCCATTTCTGTAAAGATTTTGTGTATCCTTAGTGGTTTGTTTTCTGAAAATCTCTCAGTTCAACTTATTTTTCTTCTTTACTTGTAGCCATGCTTTCATAAAGCCTTTGAAAGTGCCCATCATATACTGGGCAGTGTGGTAGGAATTGATGTCCGTGCACTCCATAATTTCCTATTCTTCTCTCTTAACTTCTGTCTTTTGAACTTCTTTTACGTAAATCAACTTCTTGACTTGTAAAATAGGATGTGCTTTGATTTGAAAAGTATGTTGAATTTTAACAGCTTTTTTATTATAAAAAAAAGTATTCTGATAGTAGAAGTGCAAGAAAAATGATCTCAGAAAGAAGAACAACAAATTTTCATATAGATATATCTACTGTTAATATTAGGACATTTTTTTTCATATTCTTTCTGTACATATTATATCCCTGTATGTATATATATACTCAAGTACATTGGGTGTGTGTACATCTGTGTGCATAAATGTGCATTGCACATGAGCATATCTCTCTGTGTCAACAGTGTCTGTGATTTGTGGATATCTGTGTACATATGCAAATTACTATTTATTCGTTCATTCTGGAAACACTTATTGTATTTGATTACTTTCCAGGGACTATGCTCGATACTGGTTGCCTATAGTGAATGAGACATTCACACATTCTGTCTTTATAAATACTACAGTGTAATGGGGTAGACAAAAATAAAAAATATTCATAAATTAAATAATCATAAGTTTAACAAGCACTTAATTTGGTAGTGCAATATCTTTGTAGTCAGTTATTATTTTTTGAGTTGAGCTTCAGTATATCAGTTTCTCAGAGGGCAAGCTGAGACATAAGTATCGGTTTTTCAGCAATGTGTGTTCTCATGTATAAAATGGAGAAAATAGAGAAGTAAATAAACAAAGACCCTGGGAGATGTTCTGTGAGCAAAAGAACCTAGCTTTTATGTAGTGACCAGGGCTAAGTTAAATTAATGATGTCCAAAGCTTAGGGGGTCTCTCAGTCTGGACTGCTGCCACGGCACAAAAGAAAGTGCATGTTAGTAAAGGCGTCACTTTGTGCTAAACAATTAAAAATACTAATTATGCCTTTGAATTTCAAGAGCAAATGAAAGTCTTCTGGTGTTGGCACCAAAACAGAGAAATTATCATTTTATTTTTTAATTACCTCTCGTTTTCTCTAGTAAATTTTTTCACCAAAATACAATGGCTTGCTCTCACAAGAGAGCTGAGTAGTTAAAGCATCACACCCATACAATCTTATCATAGGTTTGCTCCTGCGTCAAGGCACATACAAAAGAGATTGATGTTTCTGACTGTCTGTCTGTCTTTTCCCCCCTTTATCCTGCCTGTAACATGAATAAATATATAAAAGAAAAAATGGGAATGTCTTTTTTGTTGTTGTTTTTGCAGCTTAAATTGCACAAAAGAATGAATTATGTTTTACAAAATCTCACCCCAAGAGGAAATAAATGGTAAGGTTGTAAATTACCATATTTTCTAATGTATAAGAAACTGCACTGTATAAGGCGCATCTTATTTGGGGGCTCAAAGTTTGAGTAAATGATAGCAAATGCAAATAAATGAGAAATGCTAGTAAAAAATTCCACACCTCCTGTATAATACGCACCCAGTTTTCTAACCCCACATTTTTCAAAAAAGATGAGTCTAATTCATGGTAAAGTGTGATATACACCCAACAAATTTCTCAGTGAACATTTCTGTTTATCTTTTTTTTTTCAAGAGAAAGGGAGAGAGTCAGAGACAGGGATAGATAGGGACAGACAGACAGAGAGAGAGTTCTTATTATGTGCCAGGTCACAGATCAATCATCAGTTTATTGCTGTGACACCTTACTTGTTCATAGAGTCTTGTCTCATACGTGCCTTGACCAGGTGGCTATATCTCATAGAATGAACACTTGCTTTAGACAGCTAACCTGGGCTCAAGATGGTGAGCTTGGCTCAAATTACATGAGACCACACTCATGATTGCACCCTTGGGATCTCAAACCTGAGTCCACCACATTCCAGTCAATTGCTCTAACCACTGCACCATCGCCTGCTCACCTTTTGAACATTTTTTCTTTTACTTTCTCTGGACTTTAATTACTATCCTTGTTCTTAGTACGTGTGGAAAGGCTCTGTGTTTTAAGGTTTTCTTGCCCTAAAATAGATTCATCTCTACATTTTTCATAGGTTTATTTATGTAGATTTTATTTCCATTAATTTTAAGGTATTTTGCAGCTTGAATTGTCATTTTGAGCAGAAAGAGGTTATTTAGAAGTTAATTTTCTTACCTTCGAAAGAGGGATATTTAGATAATTTTTATTACTGTTTATTATATTAAGTGTGAGGACACAAAGAAAAATGCTTTATATCATTTCTAAGGTTAGAGGTAGTAGAAATTACTTGAAAGAACATACTGGATTTTCTGTGGTAAATGTTTTCTAAATGCACTTTCCTGCTGCCACCTCTTGTGCACCTTGAGAAAAACTGCTCAGATCCGTTCATCTGGATAAATATATCAGTAGAGTGTTGTGTGTTATTTATCAATGTTCAATCCAAGGCTATCTATAAGAAAGTTTTATAACTTGTAAAAATAAGAATTTCTTGATACAGCTACTACATCTTTCAATGTTAATTGTCGTGAAAGAAAGAATTATTCTTGGTATCATTTCAATCCTCTGATTTTGGATGAAACTTTCTCCATAGCACATATAATAAAGTTCTCTGTTACATGAGCTTTTTTGCTGCCACCTCGTGTGCATCTTGGGAATCAAGCCTCAGAACAGGTCCTAAGGAGTAGTTTGGTACAAAGCATTTTCTATAAATGTTAATTCCAATTTGCCCTTTCTGTAAATGTTTTGTGTATCCTTAGTGGTTTGTTTTCTGAAAATCTCTCGTTTCAATTTATTTTTCTTCTTTATTCAAGCCATGCTTTCATAAAGCCTTTGAAAGTGCCCATCACAAACTGGGCACTGTGCTAGGAATTGATGTCCATGCACTCCATAACTTCCCATTCTTCTCTCTTAACTTCCTTCTTTTGAACTTCTTTTACATAAATCAACTTCGTGACTTGTAAAATAGGATGTGCTTTGATTTAACAGGTATATTGAATTTTAACAGCTTTTTTATTATACAAAAGTATTCTTATAGCAGAAGTGTAAGAAAAATGATCTCAAAAAGAACAACAAATTTTCATACAGATGTATCTACTGTTAATATTAGGACACTTTTGCCATATTCTTTGTGTGCGAATTATATTTCTGTATGTATATATACTCAGGTACATTGTGTGTGTTTACATCTGTGTGCATAAATGTGCATTGCAAAAGAGCATATCTCTATGTTTCACCAGTGTCTGTGATTTGGGGATATATGTGTACATATGCAAATGACTATTCATTTGTTCATTCAGGAAAATCTTATCATATTTGATTAATTGCCAGGTACTGAGCTCAATACTGCTTGCCTATAGTGAATTAGACAGTCTCTCATTCTGTCTTTATAAACACTACTATGTAATGGGGTATACAAAAAGAGAAATATATACATAAATATAATAAACATAAGTTTAACAAGCACTTAATTTTATTGTGCAGTATTTTTGAAGTCAGTTATGATTTATTGAGGTGAGGTTCAGTATATCAGTTTCTCATAAGGCAAGCTGAGACATAAGTCACGGTTTTTCAGCAATGCATGTTCTCATGTATAAAACGGAGAAAATATAGAAGTAAATAAACAAAGACCCTGGGAGATATTCTGTGAGCAAAAGAACCTAGCTTTTATGTAGTGACCAGTGCTCAATTAAATTAATGATGTCCAAAGCTTAGGGGGTCTCTCTGTCTTGTTTGCTGCCTCAACACAAAAGAAAGTACATGTTAGGAAAGGGGTCATTTTGTGCTAAACAATCAGAAACACTGTTTATGCCTTTGAATTTCAAGAGCAAATAAAAGTCTTCTGGTGTTGGCACCAAAACAAACAAATTATCATTTTTTATTTTTACTTCTGGTTTTTTTTAGAAAATTTTTTCACCAAAAGTCAATGGCTTACTCTCACGAGAGAGCTCAGTAGTTTAAGGATCACACTCATATGCTCATATCATAGGTTTGCTTCTGCATCAAGGCACATACAAAACAGATTGATGTTTCTGACTGTCTGTCTGTCTTTCTCCCTTTCTGTAACATGAATAAATATATAAAAGAAAAAATGAGAATGGCTTTTTTGTTGTTGTTTTTTCAGCTTAAATTGCACAGAAGAATGAATTATGTTTTACAAAATCTCACCCCAAGAGGAAATAAAATGTAATGTTGTAAATTACCATATTTCCCCATGTATAAGAAACTGCCCTGTATAAGACGCACCTTATTTGGGGGGCTCAAAGTTTGAGTAAATAATAGCAAATGCGAATAAATGAGAAATGCAAGTAAAAAATTCTACAACTTTTGTATAAGACGCACCCAGTTTTCTAATCCCACATTTTTCCAAAAAGATGAGTCTCATTCATGGGAAAGTATGATATACACCCAACAAATGTCTCTGTGAACATTTCTGTTTTTCTTTTTTTTTCCAGAGACAGGGAGAGAGTCAGAGGGAGGGATAGATAGGGACAGACTGACAGAGAGAGAGTTCTTATTATGTGCCAGGTCACAGATCTGTCATCAGTTTTCCGTTGTGACCCCTTAATTTTTCATAGACTCTTGTCTCATATGTGCCTTGACCCGAGGGCTATATCTCATAGAGTGAATGCTTGCTCAATACAGCGACCTTGGAATGAAGATGGCTAGCTTGGCCCAAAAAACATGTGCCCACTCTCTTGAAGGCACTCTTGGGATCTCAAACCTGAGTCCTCAACATTCCAGTCAATTGCTCAAACCACTGCACCATTGCCTGCTCACCTTGTGAACATTTTTTCTTTTACTTTCTCTGAACTTTAATTAGTATTCTTATTCTTAATATGAGTGGAAAGGCTCTGTGTTTTAAGGTTTTCTTGCCCTAAAATAGATTCATCACTACATTTTTCATAGCTTTCCTTATGCAGTTTTTATTTCCATTAATTTTAAGGTATTTTGCAACTTAAATTGTGATTTTGAGCAGAAAGAGGTTATTTAGGAGTTAATTTCCTTACCTTGGAAAAAGGGATTTTTAGTTAATTTGTATTACTGTTTACTATATTAAGTGTGAGGACAACAAGAAACATGCCTTATATCATTTCTAAGGCTAGAGGTAGTAGAAACCTACTTGAAACAACATACAGGATTTTCTATGGTAAATGTTTTCTAAGTGCGCTTCCCTGCTGCCACCTCTTGTGCACCTTGAGAAAAACAGCTCAGATCAGTTTATCTGAATAAATACATCAGTTGGTTGTTGTGCGTTATCTATCAATGTTGAATCCAAGGCTATCTATGAGAAAGTTTTTTAACTTGTAAAAATAACGAATTTCTTGATACAGCCACTACTTCTTTCAAAGTTAATTGTCGTGAAAGAAAGAATTGTTCTTGGTATCATTTCAATCCTCATATTTTGGATGGACTTACTCCATAGCACATACAATTAAGTTCTCTGTTACATGTGCTTCCCTCCTGCTACCACGTTGCATCTTAGGAATCAAGCCTCGGAACAGATCCAAAGTAATATTTTGGAACAGAGCATTTTCTATAATGTTGATTAAAATTTGCCATTTGTGTAAAGGTTTTTTGTATCTTTAGTGTTTTCTTTTCTGAAAATCTCTCGGTTCAACTTATTTTTCATCTTTACTTCAAGCCATGCTTTCATAAAGCCTTTGAATGTGCCCATAATATACTGGGCACTTTGCTAAGAATTCATGTCCGTGCATTCCATGACTTCCCATTCTTCTCTCTTCTCTTAACTTCTGTCTTTTGAACTTCTATTAACAAATCAACTTCAGGACTTGTAAAATAGGATGTTCTTAGATTTGATAAGTATGTTGAATTTTAACTGCTTGATTTATTATTAAAAAGTATTCTTATAGCAGAAGTGCAAGAAAAATGATCTCAAAAACAACATCAAAATTTCATACAGATATATCTTCTCTTAATATTAGGACATTTTTTTTCATATACTTTGTGTATGTATTATATGTCTGTATGTATATATACTCAGGTACATTGGGTGTGTGTACATCTGTGTGCATATATGTGCATTGCACATGTGCATATCTCTCTGTGTCAACAGTGTCTGTGATTCGTTATCTGTGTACATATGCAAATGACTATTTATTTGTTCATTCAGAAAACACTTTATGTATTTGTTTAATTGCCAGGGACTGTGCTAGATACTGGTTGCCTATAGTGAATGAGACAGTCTCAGTTTCTGTCTTTATAAATACTACATTATAATGGGATAGACACAAAGAGAAAAATATACATAATTAAAATAAACATAAGTTTAACAAGCACTTAATTTGGTAGTGTAATATTTTTGGTGTCAGTTATAATTTATTGTGGTGAGGTTCAGTATACCAGTTTCTCACAGGCAAGCCGAGACATAAGTCTCAGTTTTTCAGCAATGTGTGTTTTCTTTTATAAAACAGAAAATATAGAAGTAATTAAAGAAAGACCCTGGGCGATGTTCTGTGAGCAAAAAATCCTAGCTTTTATGTAGTGACCAGTGCTCAGTTAATTTAATGTCATCCAAAGCTTAAGAGGTCTCTCAGACTGGATTGCTGCCATGGCACAAAAGAAAGTGCATGTTTGCAAAGGGGTCACATTGTGCTAAACAATTAGAAACACTGATTATGCCTTTGAAATTCAAGATCAAATAAAAGTCTTCTGGTGTTGGCATCAAAACAGACAAATTATCATTTTATGATTTAATTAACTCTGGTTTTCTCTAGTAAATTTTTTCACCAAAAGACAATGGCTTGCTCTCACCAGAGAGCTCAGTAGTTAAAGCATCACACCCATACACTCATATCATAGGTTTGCTCCTGCGTCAAGGCACATATAAAACAGATTGCTGTTTCTGACTGTCTGTCTGTCTTTGCCCCCCACTATATCCTGCCTCTAACTTGAATAAATATATAAAATAAAAAATGGGAATGGCTTTTTCGTTGTTGTTTTTGCAGCTTAAATTGCACAGAAGAATGAATTATGTTTTACAAAATCTCACCCCAAGAGGAAATAAATGGTAAGGTTGTAAAGTACCATATTTAACCATGTATAAGAGCCTGCCCTGTATAAGACACACCTTATTTGGGGGGGCTCAAAGTTTGAGTAAATGATAGCAAATGCGAATAAATGAGAAATGCAAGTAAAAATTTCTACAACCCCTGTATAAGATGCACCCACTTTTCTACCCCCACATTTTTCCAAAAAGATGAGTCTCATTCATGGGAAAGTATGATATACACCCAACATATGTCTCTGTGAACATTTCTTTTTTTCTTTTTTTTTTCTAGAGACCATGAGACAGTCAGAGATAGGGATAGATAGGGACAGACAGACAGAGAGAGAGAGAGTTCTTATTATGTGCCAGGTCACAGATCTATCATCAGTTTGTTGTTGTGACCTTTGACTTGTCCATAGACTCTTGTCTCATAAGTGCCTTGACCCAGGGGATATATCTCATAGCGTGAATGCTTGCTCTAGAGAGTGACCTTGGTTTCAAGATGGTGAGCTTCCCTCAAACCATGTGAGCTTACCCTCACGATGGCACCCTTGAGATCTCAAACCTGAGTCAACCACATTCCAGTCAATTGTCCTAACCACTGCACCATCGCCTGCTCACCTTGTGAACATTTTTTTTTTACTTTCTCTGGACTTTAATTAGTATACTTGTTCTTAGTACGGGTGGAAGGGCTCCTTGTTTTAAGGTTTTCTTGCCCTAAAATAGATTCATCACTACATTTACCATAGGTTTCCTTATGTTGTTTTTAGTTCCATTTATTTTAAGGTATTTTGCAACGTGAATTGTAATTTTGAGCGGAAAGAGGTTATTTTGTAGTTAATTACCTTACCTTCGATAAAGGGATTTGTAGTTAATTTGTATTACTGTTTACTATATTAAGTGTGAGGACAACAAGAAACATGCCTTATATCATTTCTAAGGTTGGGGGTAGTAGAATCATACTTGAAACAACATACAGGATTTTCTGTGGTAAATGTTTTCTAAGTGCGATTCCCTGCTGCCACCTGTTGTGCACCTTGAGAAAAACAGCTCAGATCAGTTCCTCTGAATAAATACATTAGTTGTTTGTTGTGCATTATCTATCAATGTTGAATCCAAGGCTATCTATGAGAAAGTTTTATAACTTGTAAAAATAACAAATTTCTTGATACAGCTACTACTTCTTTCAAAGTTAATTGTCGTGAAAGAAAGAATTATTCTCGGTATCATTTCAATCTTTATATTTTGGATGGACTTACTCTATAGCACATACAATTAAGTTCTCTGTTACATGTGCTTCCCTGCTGCTACCACGTGTGCATCTTGGGAATCAAGCCTCGGAACAGGTCCAAAGTAATATTTTGGAACAGAGCATTTTCTATAAATGTTGATTAAAATTTGCCATTTGTGTAAAGGTTTTGTGTATTCTTAGTGGTTTGTTCTCTGAAAATCTCTCGGTTCAACTTATTTTTCTTTTTTACATCAAGCCATGCTTTCATAAAGCCTTTGAAAGTGAACATTATATACTGGGCACTGTGCCAGGAATTCATGTCCGTGCACTGCATGACTTCCCATTCTTCTCTCTTAACTACTGTCTTTTGAACTTCTTTTAAACAAATCAACTTTGTGACTTGTAAAATAGAATGTGCTTTGATTTGACAAGTATGTTGAATTTTAACTGCTTCATTTATTATAAAAAAGTAATCTTATTGCAGAAGTTCAAGAAAAATGATCTAAACAACAACAACAAATTTTCATACATATGTATCTTCTCTAAATATTAGGACATTTTTTTCCATATTCTTTGTGTATGTATTATATTTCTGTATGTATATATACTCAGGTACATGGGGTGTGTGTACATCTGTGTGCATAAATGTGCTTTGCACATGAGCAAATCTCTCTGTGTCAACACTGTCTGTGATTTCGGAATATCTGTGTACATGTACAAATGACTATTTATTCTTTCAATCAGGAAACACTTATTGTATATGATTAATTGCCAGGGAATGTGCTAGATACTGGTTGCCTATAGTGAATGAGATAGTCTCACTTTCTGTTTTTATAAATACTACATAATATAGGGGTAGACATAAAGAGAAAAATATACATAAATAAAATAAACATAAGTTTAACAAGCACTTAATTTGGTAGTGTAATATCTTTGGTGTCAGTTATGATTTATTGTGGTGAGGTTCAGTATATCAGTTTCTCAGAAGGCAAGCTGAGACATAAATCTCGGTTTTTCAGCAATGTGTGTTCTTATGTATAAAATGGAGAAGATATAGAAGTAATTAAGCAAAGACCCTGGGAGATGTTCTGTGAGCAAAACAACCTAGCTTTTATGTAGTGACCAATATTCAGTTAAATTAATGATGTCCAAAGCTTAGGAAGTCTCTCAGACTGGATTGCTGCCACGACACAAAAGAAAGTGCATGTTAGGAAAGGGGTCACTCAGTGCTAAACAATTAGAAACACTGATTATGCCTTTGAATTTCAAGAGCAAATAAAAGTCTTCTGGTGTTGGCACTAAAACAGAAAAATTATTTTATTTTTAATTACCTCTGGTTTTCTCTAGTGAATTTTTTCACCAAAAGTCTAGGGCTTGCTCTCACCAGAGAGCTCAGTAGTTAAAGTATCACACCCACACACTCATATCATAGGTTTGTTTCTGCGTCAAGGCACAACCAAAACAGATTGATGTTTCTGACTGTCTGTTTGTTTTTTTCCCTGCCTCTAACATGAATTAATATATAAAAGAAAAAATGAGAATGGCTTTTTTGTTGTTGTTTTTGCATCTTAAATTGCACAGAAAATAAATTGTGTTTTACAAAATCTCACCCCAGAAGGAAATAAATTGTAAGGTTGTAAATTACCGTATTTCCCCAAGTAAAAGAAGCTGCCCTAAATAAGACGCACCTTATTTGGGGGGCTCAAAGTTTGAGTAAATGATAGCAAATGCAAATAAATGACAAATGCAAGTAAAAAATTCTACAACTCCTGTATAAGACGCACCCAGTTTTCTAACCCCACATTTTTCAAAAAAGATGAGTCTCATTCATGGGAAAGTAAGATATACACCCAACAAATGTCTCTGTGAACATTTCTGTTTTCTTTTTATTTTCCAGAGACAGAGAAAGAGTCAGAGAGAGCTATAGATAGGGACAGACCGACAGACAGAGAGTTCTTATTATGTGCCAGGTCACAAATCAATCTTTAGTTTTCTGTTGTGACCCCTTACTTGTTCATAGACTCTTGTCTCATAAGTGCCTTGACCAGGGGGCTATATCTCATAGAGTAAATGCTTGCTCTAGACAGCGACCTTGGGCTCAAGATGGTGAGCTTGGCTCAAATTACATGACCCACGCTCATGATGGCACCCTTGGGATCTCAAACCTGAGTCCACCACATTCGAGTCAATTGCTCTAACCACTGCACCATTGCCTGCTCACCTTGTGAACATTTTACCTTTTACTTTCTCTGGACTTTAATTAGTATCCTTATTCTTAGTATGGGTGGAAAGGCTCTGTGTTTTAAGGTTTTCTTGCCCTAAAATAGATTCATCTCTACATTTTTCATAGGTTTCCTTATGTAGTTTTTATTTCCATTAATTTTGAGGTATTTTGCATCTTAAATTGTGACTTTGAGCGGAAAGGGGTTATTTTGAACTTCTTTTAAACAAATCAACTTTGTGACTTGTAAAATAGAATGTGCTTTGATTTGACAAGTATGTTGAATTTTAACTGCTTCATTTATTATAAAAAAGTAATCTTATTGCAGAAGTTCAAGAAAAATGATCTAAACAACAACAACAAAAGGCGTTAATTTCCTTACCTTCGAAAAAGAGATTTGTAGTTAATTTGTATTACTGTTTACTATATTAAATGTGAGGACAACAAGAAACATGCCTTATATCATTTCTAAGGTTGGAAGTAATAGAAACCTACTTGAAACAACATACAGGATTTTCTGTGGTAAATGTTTTCTAAGTGCACTTCCCTGCTGCCACCTCTTGTGCACCTTGAGAAAAACAGCTCAGATCAGTTCATTTGGATAAATACCTCAGTTGGGTGTTGTGCATTATCTATCAATGTTTAATCCAAGGCTATCTATGAGAAAGTTTTATAACTTGTAAAAATAACAAATTTCTTGATACAGCTACTTTCTTTCAAAGTTAATTTTCGTGAAAGAAAGAATTATTCTTGGTATCATTTCAATCCTCTGATTTTGGATGGAACTTTCTTCATAGCACACACAATTAAGGTCTCTGTTACATGTGCTTCCCTGCTGCTACCACATGTGCGTCTTGGGAATCAAGCCTCGGAAGAGGTCCAAAGAAATATTTTGGTACAGAGCATTTTCTATAAATGTTAATTCCAATTTGCCATTTCTGTAAATGTTTTGTGTATGCTTAGTGGGTTGTTTTCTGAAAATCTCTCAGTTCAACTTATTTTTCTTCTTTACTTCAAGCCATGCTTTCATAAAGCCTTTGAAAGTGCCCATTATATACTGGGCACTGTGCTAGGAATTCAGGTCTGTGCACTGCATGACTTCCCATTCTTCTCTTTTAACTTCTGTCTTTTGAACTTCTTTTTACAAAAATCAACTTCATGACTTGCAAAATAGGATGTGCTTAGATTTGACAAGTATATTGAATTTTAACTGCTTGATTTATTATAAAATATATTCTTATATCAGAATTTGCAAGAAAAATGATCTCAAATCAACAACAACAAATTTTTATACAGATATATCTACTCTTAATATTAGGACATTTTTTTCATATTCTTTGTGTATGTATTATATTTCTGTATGTATATATACTCAGGTATATTCGGCATGTGTACATCTGTGTGCATAAATGTGCATTGCACATGTGCATAACTCTCTGTGTCAACAGTGTCTGTGATTTGAGGATGTCTGTGTACATATGCAAATGACTATTTATTCGTTCATTCAGGAAACAATAATTGTATTTGATTAATTGCCAGGGACTGTGCTAGTACTGGTTACCTATAGTAAATGAGGTAGTCTCACTTTTTGTCTTTATAAATACTACATTATACTGGGGTTGACAGAAAGAGAAAAATATACATAATTAAATAAACATAAGTTTAACAAGCACTTAATTTGGTAGTGTAATATTTTTGGTGTCAGTTATAATTTATTGTGGTGAGATTCAGTATATCAGTTTCTCAGAAGGCAAGCTGAAACATAAGTCTTGTTTTTTCAGCAATGTGTGTTTTCTTTTATAAAACGGGGAAAATATAGAAGTAATTAAACAAAGACCCTGGGAGATCTTCTGTGAGCAAAAAAGTCCTAGCTTTCATATAGTGACCAGTGCTCAGTTAATTTAATGTCATCCAAAGCTTAAGATGTCTCTCAGACTGGATTGCTGCCATGGCACAAAAGAAAGTGCATGTTTGCAAAGGGGTCACATTGTGCTAAACAATTAGAAACACTGATCATGCCTTTGAATTTCAATAGCAAATAAAAGTCTTCTGGTTTTGGCACCAAAACAGACAAATTATCATTTTATTGTTTAATTAACTCTGGTTTTCTCTAGTAATTTTTTTCACCAAAACACAATGGCTTGCTCTCACCAGAGAGCTCAGTAGTTAAAGCATCACACCCATACACTCATATCATAGGTTTGCTCCTGCATCAAGGCACATGCAAAACAGATTGCTGTTTCTGACTGTTTGTCTGTCTTTTCCCCCTTCTTTATCCTGCCTCTAACTTGAATAAATATATAAATAAAAAATGGAAATGGGTTTTTTGTTGTTGTTTTTGCAGCGTAAATTGCACAGAAGAATGAATTATGTTTTACAAAATCTCACCCCAAGAGGAAATAAATGGTAAGTTTGTAAAGTACCATATTTCCCCATGTATAAGAGGCGTCCCTGTATAAGACACACCTTATTTGGGAGGCTCAAAGTTTGAGTAAATGATAGCAAATGCAAATAAATGAGAAATGCAAGTAAAAATTTCTACAACCCCTGTATAAGATGCACCCACTTTTCTAACCCCACATTTTTCAAATAAGATGAGTCTCATTCATGGGAAAGTATGATATACACCCAACAAATGTTTCTGTGAACATTTCATTTTCTCTTTTTTTTTTCAGGGACAGTGAGAGAGTCAGAGAGAGGGATAGATAGGGACAGACAGACAGAGAGAGAGTTCTTATTATGTGCCGTGTCACAGATCTATCATCAGTTTTTTGTTGTGACCCCTTACTTGTCCATAGACTTTTGTCTCATAAGTGCCTTGACCCAGGGGATATATATTATAGAGTGAATGCTTGCTCTAGACAGCGACCTTGGGCTCAAGATGGTGAGCTTGGCTCAAACCACATGAGCCCATGCTCATAATGGCACCCTTGGAATCTCAAACCTGAGTCCACCACATTTTATTCAATTGCTCTAACCACTGCACCATTGCCTGCTCACCTTGTGAACATTTTTTCTTTGTTTTTCTCTGGACTTTATTTAGTTTCTTTGTTCTTTGTATGGGTGGAAGGGCTTTTTGTTTAAAGGTTTTCTTGCCCTAAAATAGATTCATCACTACATTTTTTGTAGTTTTCCTTATGTAGTTTTTATTTCCATTAATTTTTATTTATTTATTTATTTATTCATTTTAGAGAGGAGAGGGAGAGACAAAGAGAGAGAGAGAGAGAGAGAGAGAGAGAGAGAGAGGAGAGGGGAGGAGCTGTAAGCATCAACTCCCATATGTGCCTTGACCAGGCAAGCCCAGGGTTTTGAACCAGCAACCTCAGCATTTCCAGGTCGACGCTTTATCCACTGCGCCACCATAGGTCAGGCTATTTCCATTAATTTTAAGGTATTTTGCAACTTGAATTGTCATTTTGAGTGGAAAGAGGTTATTTAGAAGTTAATTTCCTTACCTTCGAAAAAGGGGTTTTTAGTTAATTTGTATTACTGTTTACTATATTAAGTGTGAGGACAACAAGAAACATTCTTTATATCATTTCCAAGGTTAGAGGTAGTAGAAACTTACTTGACAAAACATACAGGATTTTCTGTGGTACCTGTTTTCTAAGTGCGCTTCCCTGCTGCCACCTCTTGTGCACCATAAGAAAAAAAGCTCAGATCAGTTCATCTGGATAAATACATCGCTGGGTGTTGGGCATTATCTATCAATGTTGAATCCAAGGCTATCTATAAGAAAGTTTTATAACTTGTAAAAATAACGAATTTCTTGATACAGCTACTACTTCTTTCAATGTTAATTGTCGTGAAAGAAAGAATTATTCTTGGTATCATTTCAATTCTCAGATTTTGGATAGAACTTGCTCCATAGCACATACAATAAAGGTCTCTGTTACATGTGCTTTTTTGCTGCCACCTCATGTGCATCTTGGGAATCAAGCCTAGGAACAGGTCCAAAAGAATAGTTTGGTACAGAGCATTTTCTATAAACGTTAATTCCAATTTACCCTTTCTGTAAATGTTTTGTGTATCCTTAGTGGTTTGTTTTCTGAAAATCTCTTGGTTCAACTTATTTTTCTTCTTTACTTCAAGTCATGCTTTCATAAAGCCTTTGAAAGTGCCCATCACATACTGGGCACTGTGCTAGGAATTGATGTCCGTGCACTCCATGACTTCCCATTTTTCTCTCTTAACTTCTGTCTTTTGAAATTCTTTTACCTAAATCAACTTCGTGACTTGTACAATAGAATGTGCTTTGATTTGACAAGTATGTTGAATTTTAACAGCTTTTTTATTATAAAAAATATTCTTATAGCATAAGTGCAAGAAAAGTGATCTCAAAAAGAACAACAACATATTTTCATACACATGTATCTACTATTAATATAAGGACATTTTTTTCCATATACTTTTTGTGTGCCAATTATATTTCTGTATGTATATATACTCAGGTACATTGGGTGTGTGTACATCTTGTGTGCATAAATGTGCTTTGCACATGAGCATATCTCTCTGTGTCAACACTGTCTGTGATTTGGGTATATCTGTGTACATATGCAAATGACTATTCGTTCATTCAGGAAAAAACTTATCGTATTTGATTAATTGCCAGGGACTGTGCTCAATACTGGTTGCCTATAGTGAATGAGACAGTCTCACATTCGGGCTTTATAAATACTACACTCTAATGGGGTAGACAGAAAGAGAAAAATATACATAAATAAAAAAATAAACATAAGTTTAACAAGCTCTTAATTTGGTAGTGCAATATGTTTGGAGTCAGTTAGGATTTATTGAGGTGAGGTTCATTATATCAGTTTCTCAGAAGGCAAGGTGAGACATAAGTCTCGGTTTTTGAGCAATGTGTGTTCTCATGTATAAAGGGAGAAAATATAGAAGTAATTAAACAAAACCCTGAGAGATGTTCTGTGAGCAAAAGAACCTAGTATTTATGTAGTGACCAGTGCTCTGTTAAGTTAATGATGTCCAAATCTTAGGAAGTCCCTCAGTCTGGATTGCTGCCATGACACAAAAGAAAGTTCATGTTAGGATAGGGGTCACTTAGTGCTAAACAACTATAAACACTGATTATGCCTTTGAATTTCAAGAGCAAATAAAAGTCTTCTGGTGTTGGCACCAAAACAGACAAATTATCATTTTATTTTTTAATTACCTCTGGTTTTTTCTAGTAAATTTAATCACTGAATAACAATGGCTTGCTCTCACCACAGAGCTCAGTAGTTATAGCATCACACCCATACGATAATATCATATGTTAGCTCCTGCGTCAAGGCACATACAAAAACAGATTGATGTTTCTGACCGTCTGTATGTCTTTTTCCTTCATTTATCCTGCCTCTAACATGAATAAATATATAAAAAAATGAGAATGGCTTTTTTTGTTGTTGTTTTTGCAGCTTAAATTGCATAGAAAACTGAATTATGTTTTACAAAATCTAACCCATGTGAAAATAAATGGTAAGTTTGTAAAGTACCATATTTCCCCATGTATAAGCAGCTTCCCTGTATAAGTCGCACCTTAATTGTGGGGCTCAAAGTTTGAGTAAATGATAGCAAAACCAAATAAATGAGAAATGCAAGTAAAAGTTCTACAACCATTGAATAAGACATACCCAGTTTCCTAACCCCACATTTTTCAAAAACGAGGAGTCTTATTCATAGGAAAATATGATATATACCCACCAAATGTCTCTGTGAAGAATTATTTTTTACTTTTTTCATCAAGAGACAGGTAGAGAGTCAGAGAGAGGGATAGATAAGGACAGTCAGACAGAGAGAGAGTTCTTATTATGTGCCAGAGCGGAGATCAATCATCAGTTTTTTGTTGTGACCTCTTACTTGTTCATTGACTCTTATCTCATATAGACTTGACTAGGGGGCTACAACTGATCGAGTGACCATTTGCTTGAGCCATTGACCTTGGGCTGAAGCTGGTGAGCTGTGCTCAGATAATATGAGGCTATGGTAAAGCTGGCGCCCTTGGGATCTCAAACCTGGGTCCTTCGCCTTCCAGTCAAATGATCTATCCACTGAGCTATCGTCTGCTCAGGCTGTGAACATTTTTTTTTTACTTTCTCTGGATTTTATTTAGTATTCTGGTTCTTAATATAGGTGGAAACGCTTTGTATTTTAAGGTTTTCTTGCCACAAAATATATTCGTCACTACCTTTTTCCATAGGTTTTCTTTTGTAGTATATATTTTCATTAATTTTAAGGTGTTTCACAACTTGAATTGTGATTTTGAGGGGCGGTTTATCTAGGAGTGAATTTCTTTACCTTCAAAAAAGGGATTTTTAGTGAATTTATATTACTGTTTATTATATTTAGTGTAATGACCACAATAAACATGCTTTATATCATTTCAAATGTTAGAGGTAGTTTAAACTTGATTGAAAGAACATACAGGATTATCTGCGGTAACTGTTTTCCTACTGCACTTCCCTGCTGCCACCTCCTGTGCACCTTGGGAATAAGAGCTCAGATCAGTTCACCTAGAAAAATATATCAGTTGGGTGTGGTGCATTATCTATCAATGTTCAATCCAAGGCTATCTAAAGGAAACTTTTATAACTTGTAAATATAAGGAATTTCTAGTTAGTGCTTGCTACTTCTTTCAACATTAACTGTAGTGAAAGAGAGAGACATATTTAGTACCATTTCAATCCTCTGAAGTTGGCTGGAATTTGCTCCATAGCACATACAGTAATGGTCTCTGTTACATGTGCTTCTCTGCTGCCACATCGTGTGCATTTTGAAAATCACGCCTCAGTTCAGGTGCAAAGGAATATTTTGGTAGAGAGCATTGTCTCCAAACTTTGATTCCAATTTGCCTTTTCTGTAAAGATTTTATGTATCCTTAGTGGTTTGTTTTCTGAATATCTCTTGGTTCATCTTGTTTTTCTCTTTTCCTTCCAGCCATGCTTTCATAAAGCCTTTGAAAGTGCCCATCATATACTAGGCACTATGCTAGGAACTCATGTACATTCATTCAATGACTTTCATTTCTATGCTTTTAACTTCTGTTATTTTAACTTCTTTTTTTCTGTATTTTTCTGAAGCTGGAAACTAGAGAGACAGTCAGACAGACTTCCGCATGCGCCCGACCGAGATCCACTTGGCAGGCACACTAGGGGGCGCTGTTCTGCCCCCCAGGGGCCTATGCTCTGCAACCCCGGGTCCTAGACCTGTTGTGACCAGAGCCACTCTTGCGCCTCGGGCAGAAGCCAAGGAGCCATCTCCAGCACCCGGTTTATCTTGTTTTAATGGAGCCTCTGCTGCAGGAGGGAAAGGGAGAGACAGAGAGGAAGTAGAGGCGGAGAGGTGGAGAAGTGGGTGGACGCTTCTCCTGTGTGCCATGGCCGGGAATCAAACCCGGGAAGTCTGGATGCGAGGCCGACACTCTAGCACTGTGCCAACCAGCCAGGGCTTAACTTCTTTTGTATACATCAACTTCGTGTACTGTAAAATAGCATGCACTTTGATTTGAAATATATGTTATATTTCAACATCTTTTTTATTATAAAGTATGTATTCTTATTGCAGAATTGCAAGAAAAATGATCTCTAAAACAACAAATTTTCAAACAGATATATCAACTGTTAATATTATGACATTTTCTTTTCTTATTCTTTGTGTACTTCTTATATTTCTCTATGTATATATTCTCAGATCCATTGGGTTTGTTTACATCTGTGTACATAGATGTGCATTGCACATGAGCATATATCTCTGTGTCTACAGTGTCTGTCATTTCTGGATGTCTGTGTACGTATGCAAATGATTATTTATTCATTCATTCATTCATTCATTCATTCAAGAAACACTTATTGTATTTCTATTTTTTTTTTTTTTTTTTTTTTTTTTTTTTTTACAGAGGCAGAGATAGACAGGGACAGACAGACAGGAACAGAGAGAGATGAGAAGCATCAATCATCAGTTTCTCATTGCACGTTGCGACTTCTTAGTTGTTCATTGATTGCTTTCTCACATGTGCCTTGACCGTGGGCCTTCAGCAGACCGAGTAACCCCTTGCTGGAGCCAGCGACCTTGGGTCCAAGCTGGCGAGCTCTTTGCTCAAGCCAGATGAGCCCGCGCGCGACCTCGGAGTCTCGAACCTGGGTACTTCCGCATCCAAGTCCGACGCTCTATCCACTGCGCCACCGCCTGGTCAGGCTGTATTTCTATTATGTGCAAGGCACTGTGCTCAAAACTGGAGGTCTATAGGGAATGAGACAGACTAACTTTTTGTCTTTATGAATACTACACTGTCATGGGGTATACAGAAAGAAAAAATATACATAAATAAAAAATCATAAGTTTAAGAAGAACTGAATTTGGTAGTGCAATATTTTTCGTGTCAGTTATGATTTATTGTGGCAAGGTTCAGTATATCAGTTCCTCAGAAGGCAGAGCTGTGAAGTAAGTCTCAGTTTTTCAACAATGCATGTTCTCAGATAAAAACTGAGAAAATCTAGAAGTTATGAAACAAAGACCTTGGGAGTTGTTCTGTGAGAAATAGATCCTAGTTTTTATGTGGTGGACAAAGCTCAGATAAATTCTGAAGTCCAAAGCATAGAAGGTCTCTCAGTCTGAATGACTGCCAAGGCACAAGAGAAAGTGCATGTTAGAAAGGGTCACTTTGTGCTAAGCAAATAGAAATAGTGATTATGCCCCTGAAATCCAAGAGTAAAGAGAATTCTTCAGGTGCTCTCACCACAGCAGATTAGATTATCATTTTATTTTTTAATTTCTCTTTTTTTTTCTAGAAAATTTTCTCCCCAAAGACAATGGCTTGCTCTCACCAGATAACTCAGTAGTTAAAGTATCACACCCATACATTAGTATCATAGGTTGCTCCTGGGTCAAGGCATATACAGAAACAGATTGATGTTTCTGACTATCTGTCTGTCTTTTTCCTTCTTTATCTTGCCTCTAAAATAAATAAATAAATAAAAGAAAAAATGACAATGGCTTTTTGTTGTTGTTTTTGCAGCTTAAATTGCATAGAACAATGAATTATGTTTTTCAAAATCTCACCCCAAGAGCAAATAAATGGTAAGGTTGTAAAGTACCATATTTCCCCATGTATTAGAAGCCTCCCTGTATAAGACACACTTTAATTTTGGGAAACAAATTGTGAGAAAATGATAGCAAATGCCAATGAACAAGAAATGCAGGTTAAGAAAAATACTACAACCACTGTATCAGACACACCAAGTTTTCTATCCCCACATTTTTGAAAAGATATGAGTCTTATACATGGGGAAATACGGTATACACTCTCCAAATGTATCTGTGAACATTTCGTTTTTCTTTTTCTTTTTTTTTTTTTTTTTACACAGACAGGGAGAGAGTCAGAGAGAGGGATAGATAGGGACAGAACAGACAGAAATGGAGAAAGTGTTTATTTTGTGCCAGGACACAGATCAATCATCAGTTTTTTGTTGTGACCCCTTATATGTTCATTGACTCCTGTCTCATATATGACTTGACCAGGGGGCTACAACTGATCGAATGACCAATTGCTTGAGCCATTGACCTTGGGCTTAAGCTGGTGAGCTGTGCTCAGATAATATGAGCCCATGGTAAAGCTGGCGCCCTTGGGATCTCAAACCTGGGTCCTGCGCATTCCAGTCAAATGCTCTAACCACTTCACTATCGCCTGCTCAGGCTGTGAACATTTTTTTTTTACTTTCTCTGGATTTTATTTAGTATTCTGGTTCTTAATATAGGTGGAAATGCTGTGTATTTTAAGGTTTTCTTGCCACAAAATATATTCATCACTACCTTTTTCCATAGATTTCTTTTGTAGTTTATATTTTCATTAATTTTAAGGTGTTTTACAACTTGAATTGTGATATTGAGCAGGGGGTTTATCTAGGAGTGAATTTCTTTACCTTCAAAAAAGGGATTTTTAGTTAATTTCTATTACTTTTTACTATATTTAGTGTAATGACAACAATAAACATGCTTTATATCATTTCTAATGTTAGAGGTAGTTGAAACTTGATTGAAAGAACATACAGGATTATCTGCGGTAACTGTTTTCCTACTGCACTTGCCTGCTGCCACCTCCTGTGCACCTTGGGAATAACAGCTCAGATCAGTTCACCTAGAAAAATATATCAGTTGGGTGTGGTGCGTTATCTATTAATGTTCAATGCAAGGCTATCTAAAAGAAACTTTTATAACTTGTAAATATAAGGAATTTCTAGTTAGTGCTTGCTACTTCTTTCAACGTTAATTGTAGTGAAAGAAAGAGACATATTTAGTATCATTTCAATCCTCTGATTTTGACTGGAATTTGCTCCATATCACATACAGTAATGGTCTCTGTTACATGTGCTTCTTTGCTGCCACCTTGTGTGCATTTTGAAAATCATGCCTCAGTACAGGTCCAAAGAAATAGTTTGGTAGAGAGCATTGTCTATAAACTTTGATTCCAATATGCCTTTTCTGTAAAGATTTTATATATCCTTAGTGGTTTGTTTTCTGAATATCTCTTGGTTCATCTTGTTTTTCTCCTTTCCTTTCAGCCATGCTTTCATAAAGCGTTTTAAAGTGCCCATCATATACCAGGCAATGTGCTAGAAACTCATGTCTCTGCACTCAATAACCTCTGCCTTTTTAACTTTTTTGGTATATTTTAGAATCTAGAAACAGGGAGAGACAGTTACACAGACTCCCACATGTGCCCCACCGAGATCCACTCAGTACGCCCACCAAAGGCAATGCTCTGCCCACCAGGGGTCGATGCTCTGCACTTGCAGAACTTCGCCCTGTTGCGACCAGAGCCACTCTAGCACTTGGGGCAGAAGCCAAGAAGCAATCCCCAGTGCCCGGGCCATCTTTGCTCCAATGGCGCCTTGGCTGCAGGAGGGGTAGAGAGAGACAGATAGGAAGGAGAGAGGGAGGAGTGGAGAAGCAGATGGGCACTTCTCCTGTGTGCCCTGGCCAGGAATCAAACCCGGGACTTATGCACGTGAGGCCGACGTACTACCACTGAGCGAACCAACCAGGGCTTAACTTCTTTTATATGTATCTACTTCGTGTATTGTAAAATAGAATGTGTTTTGATTTGACAAGTATGTTGAATTTTAACAGATTTTTCATTATATAAAATGTATTCTTATTGTAGTAGTGCACGAAAAATGATCTCAAAAACAACCACAACAAATTTTTATACAGATATATGTACAGTTAATATTAGAACATTTTCTTTCCATATTTTTTGTGTACCTATTTTATATCTCTATGTATATATACTCAGGTACATTGGGTGTGTGTACATCTGTGTGCATAGATGTGCATTGCACATGAGCATATTGCTCTGTGTCCACAGTGTCTGTTATTTGTGGATATCTGTGTATGTATGCAAATGACTATGTATTCATTCATTCAGGAAACATTTTTTTGTATTTCTATTATGTGCCAGGCACTATGCTCGACATTGGTTGCCTAGAGTGAATATGTCAGAATCACTTCATGTCTTTATAAATACTACACTGTCATGGCATAAACAGAAAAAAAAAATATATATATATGTAAATAAAATAATTGTAAATTAAATGAGCACTGAATTTTGTAGTGCAATATCTTTGGTGTCAGTTGTGACTTATTGAGGCAAGGTTCAGTATATCAGTTTCTCAGAAGGCAGAGCTGAGCTCGGTTTTTCAGCAATGCATGTTCTAAGATATAAAACTGAGAAAATATAGAAGTTATGAAACAAAGACCCTGGGAGGTGTTCTGTGAGCAAAAGAATCTAGCTTCTATATGGTGACCAATGCTCAGATAAATTTGATGTCCAAAGCTTAAGAGGTCTCTCAGTCTAAACTGTTACCATGGCACAAAAGAAAGGGCATGTTAAAAAAGGGGTCACTTTGTGCTAAGCAATTAGAAATACTGATTATGCCCCTGAATTTCAAGAGCAAAGAAATTCTTCTGCTGTTGTCACCAGAGCAGACTAGTTTATCATTTTATTATTTAATTACCTCTGGTTTTCTCTAGTAAGTTTTTTCCCCAAAAGACAATTGCTTGCTGTCACCAGTTAGCTCAGTAGTTAAAGCAAAACACCCATACACGAATGCCATAGGTTTTCTCCTGGGTCAAGGCCTATACAGAAACAGATTGATGTTTCTCACTATCTGTCTGTCTTTTTCCCCCTTTATCTTGCCTCTAAAATAAATAAATAAATAAAAGAAAAAATGACAATGGCTTTTTTGTTGATGTTTTTGCAGCTTAAATTGCATAGAACAATGAATTATGTTTTTCAAAATCTCACTCCCATAGGAAATAAATGGTAAGTTTGTAAAGTACCATATTTCCTCATGTATAAGAAGCCTCCGTGCGTAAGACGCACCTTATTTGGGGGGCTCAAAGTTTGAGTAAATAATAGCAGAAGCGAATAAATGAGAAATGCAAGTAAAAATTCTTCAACCAGTGTATAGACGCACCCAGTTTTTTAACCCCACATTTTTCAAAAAAGATGAGTCTTATTCATTGGAAAATATGATATATACCCACCAAATGACTCTGTGAACATTTATTATTTTCTTTTTTTTTCCAGAGACAGGGAGAGAGTCAGAGAGATGGATAGATAGTGACAGACAGACAGAGAGAGAGAGTTCTTATTATGTGCCAGGTCACATATCAATCATCAGATTTTCGTTGTGACCACTTACTTGTTCATTGACTCCTGTCTCATATGTGCCTTGACCAAAGGGCTATATCTCATAGAGTGACCGCTTGCTCTAGACAGCGACCTTGGGCTCAAGATTGTGAGCTTTTCTCAAACCACATGAGTCCACGCTCAAGATGGCACCCTTGGGATCTCAAACTTGAGTCCACCACATTCCAGTCACTTGCTCTAACCACTGCACCATCGCCTTCTCACCCTGTGAACATTTTTTGTTTTACTTTCTCTGGATTTTATTTAGTATCCTGGTTCTTAGTATGGGTGGAAAGGCTTTGTGTTTTAAGGTTTTCTTTCCCTAAAATAGATTCTTCACTACATATTTCCATAGGTTTCCTTATGTAGAATTTATTTCCATTAATTTTAAGGTATTTTGCAACTTGAGTTGTGATTTTGAGTGGAAAGACGTAATTCAGGAGTTAATTTTCTTACCTTGAAAAAAGAGATTTTTAGTTAATTTGTATTACTGTTTACTATATTAAGTGT
Organism: Saccopteryx bilineata; assembly: GCF_036850765.1. Taxonomy (NCBI): domain Eukaryota; kingdom Metazoa; phylum Chordata; class Mammalia; order Chiroptera; family Emballonuridae; genus Saccopteryx; species Saccopteryx bilineata. The sequence goes on along the minus strand of NW_027095517.1, from coordinate 24,776 downwards.
GAGGACAACAAGAAACATGTTTTATATCATTTCTAAGGTTTGAGGTAGTACACACTTGCTTGAAACAACATACAGGATTATCTGTGTAAAATGTTTTCCAAGTGCGTGTCCCTGCTGCCACCTCGTGTGCACCTTGGGAAAAACAGCTCAGATCAATTTATCTGGATAAATACATCAGTTGTGTGTGGTGCATTATCTATCAATGGTGAATCCAAGGCTATCTATAAGAAAGTTTTATAACTTGTAAAAATAAGGGATTTCTAGTTACAGCTACTACTTCTTTCAATGTTAGTTGTCGTGAAAGAAAGAATTATTCTTGGTATCATTTCAATCCTCTTATTTTTGATTGAACTTTCTACATAACTCATACAATAATGGTCTCTGTTACATGTGCTTTTCTGCTGCCATCTCGTGTGCATATTGGGAATCAAGCCTCGGTACAGTCCAAAGGAATAGTTTGGTACAGAGCATTTTCTATAAACGTTGATTCCAATTTGCCATTTCTGTAAAGGTTTTGTGTATCCTTAGTATTTTGTTTTCTTAAAATCTCTCAGTTATACTTATTTTTCTTCTTTACTTCCAGCCATGCTTTCATAAAGCCTTCAAAAGTGCCCAATATATACCAGGAACTGTGCTAGGAACTCTTGTTCCTGCACTCAATGACTTCCCATTCTCCTCTTTTAACTTCTGTTTTTTGAACTTCTTTTACATAAATCAACTTCGTGTATTCTAAAATAGGATGTGCTTTGATTTGACAAGTATGCTGAATTTTAACAGATTTTTTATTATAAAAAGTATTCTTATAGAAGCAGTGCAAGAAAAACGATCTCAAAAACAACAACAAATTTTCATACAGATATATCTACTGTTAATATTAGGACATTTTCTTTCCATATTCTTTTTGTACGTATTATATTTCTGTATGTATATATACTCAGGTATGTTGGGTGTGTGTACATTTGTGTGCATAAATGGGAATTGCACATGAGCATATCTCTCTGTGTCAACAGTGTCTGTGATTTGTGGATATCTGTGTACATATACAAATGACTATTCTTTCATTCAGGAAACACTTATTGTATTTGAATAATTGCCAGGGACTGTGCTTGACACTGGTTGCCTATAGTAAATGAGACAGTCTCACTTACTATCTTTATAAATACTAAACTGTAATGAGATAGACAAAAAGAAAATAATATACATAAATAAAATAAACATAAGTTTTACAAGCACTTAATTTTGTAGTGCAGTATCTTTGGTTTCAGTTATGATTTATTGTAGTGAGGTTCAGTATATCCATTTCACAGAAGGCAAAGCTGAGACATAAGCCTCGGTTTTTCAGTAATGCGTGTTCTCAGGTATAAAATGGAGAAAATATAGAAGTAATGAAACAAAGACCCTGGGAGGTGTTCTGTGAGCAAAAGAACCTAGATTCTATGTAGTGACCAATGCTGAGTTAAATTAATGATGTCCAAAGCTTAGGAGGTTTCTCAGTCTGGTCTTGCTGCCATGGCACAAGAGAAAGTGCATGTTAGGAAAGGGGTCACTTTGTGCTAAAGAATTAGAAATACTGATTATGCCTTTGAATTTCAAGAGCAAATAAAAGTCTTCTGGTGTTGGCACCACAACAGACTAGATAATCATTTTATTTTTTAATTATCTCTGGTTTTCTCTAGCAAATTTATTCACTGAATGACAATGGCTTGCTCTCACCACAGAGCTCAGTCGTTATAGCATCACACCCATACGCTAATATCATAGGTTTGCTGCTGTGTCAAGGCATATACAAAAACAGATTGATGTTTCTAACTTTCTGTTTGTCTTTTTCCCCTTTTATCCTACCTCCATCATGAATAAATATATAAAATAAAAAATGAGAATCACTTTTTTGTTGTTGTTTTTGCACCTTAAATTTCATAGAAGAATGAAATATGGTTTACAAAATCTCACCCCAAGTGAAAATAAATGGTAAGGTTGTAAAGTACCATTTTTCCCCATGTATAAGCAGCTTCCCTGTATAAGGCGCACCTTATTTTAGGGGCTCAAAGTTTGAGTAAATAATACCAAAACTGAATAAATGAGAAATGCAAGTAAAAAATCTACAACCACGGAATAAGACACACCCAGTTTTCTAACCCCACATTTTTCAAAAAGGATGAATCTTATTCATAAGAAAATATGATATATACCCACGAAATGTCTCTGTGAACAATTATTTTTTTCTTTTTTTTTTTCTAGAGACAGGGAGAGAGTCAGAGAGAGGGATAGATAGGGACAGACAGACAGAGAGTTCTTATTATGTGCCAGGTCACATATCAATCATCAGTTTTTTGTTGTGACATATTACTTGTTCATTGACTTCTATCTCATATGTGCTTCTCCTGTGTGCCATGACAGGGTATCTAACCCGGGAAGTCTGGATGTGAGGCCGACACTCTAGCATTGTACCAACCAGCCAGGTCTTAACTTCTTTTATATACATCAAATTCGTGTACTGTAAAATAGCATGTGCTTTGATTTGAAATGTATGTTAAATTTCAACATCTTTTTTATTATAAAATAGTTATTCTTATTGCAGAATTGCAAGACAAATGATCTCTAAAACAACAACAAATTTTCATACAGATATATCAACTGTTAATATTATGACATTTTCTTTTCCTATTCTTTGTGTATTTCTTATATTTCTCTATGTATATATACTGAGGTACATTGGGTTTGTGTACATCTGTGTGCATAGATGTGCATTACACATGAGCATATATCTCTGTGTCTACAGTGTCTGTCATTTCTGGATGTCTGTGTATGTATGCAAATGATTATTTATTCATTCATTCATTCAAGAAACACTTATTGTATTTCTATTATGTGCAAGGCACTGTGCTCAAAACTGGCTGTTTATAGGGAATGAGACAGACTAACTTTCTGTCTCTATGAATTCTACACTGTCACGGGGTAGACAAAAAGAAAAAATATATACATAAATAAAATAATTGTAAGTTTAGGAAGCACTGAATTTGGTAGTGCAATATTTTTGGTGTCAGTTATGATTTATTGTGTTGTGGTTCAGTATATCATTTCCTCAAAAGGCAGAGCTGAGATGTAAGTCTCAGTTTTTCAGCAATGCAAGTTCTCAGGTCAAAACTGAGAAAATATAGAAGTTATGAAACAAAGACCCTGGGAGGTGTTCTGTGAGAAATAGATTCTAGCTTTTATGTGGTGGACAAAGCTCAGATAAATTCTAAAGTCCAAAGCATAGGAGGTCTCTCAGTCTGGACTACTGCCAAGGCCCAAGAGAAAGTGCTTATTAGGAAAGGGTCACTTTGTGCTAAGCAAATAGAAATAGTGATTATGCCCCTGAATTTCAAGAGTAAAGAGAATTCTTCAGGTGCTCTCACCACAGCAGATTAGATTATCATTTATTTTTAATTTCTCTGGTTTTTTTCTAGAAAATTTTCTCCCCAAAAGACAATGGCTTTCTCTCATCAGATAGCTCAGTAGTTAAAGCATCACACCCATACACTACGGTCATAGGTTGCTCTTAGGTCAAGGCATATCCAGAAACAGATTGATATTTCTTACTATCTGTCTGACTTTTTCCCCCTTTATCTTGCCTCTAAAATAAATAAATAAATAAAAGAAAAAATGACAATGGCTTTTTTGTTGTTTTTGCAGCTTAAATTGCATAGAACAATGAATTATGTTTTTCAAAATCTCACCCCAAGAGCAAGTAAACGGTAAGGTTGTAAAGCACCATATTTCCCCATGTATAAGAAGCCACCCTGTATAAGACACACCTTAATTTTGAAAAACAAATTGTGAGAAAAAGGTAGCAAATGCAAATAAATGGGAAATACAAGTAAAAAATTACTACAACTACTGTATCAGATGCACCAAGTTTGAAAAATATGAGTCTTATACATGGGGAAATATAGTATACACTCTCCAAATGTATCTGTGAACATTTCGTTTTTCTTTTTCTTTTTTTTTTTTTACAGTGACAGGGAGAGAGTCATAGAGAGGGATAGATAGGGATGGACAGACAAAAATGGAGAAACTCTTTATTTTGGCCAGGAAACAGATCAATCATCAGTTTTTTGTTGTGACCCCTTACAAGTTCATTGACCCCTGTCTCATATGTGACTTTACCAGGGGGCTACAACTGACCAAGTGACCAATTTCTTGGGCCATTGACCTTGGGATTAAGCTGGTGAGCTTTGCTCAGATCATATGAACCCATGGTAAAGCTGGCGTCCTTGGGATCTCAAACCTGGGTCCTGCGCATTCCAGTCAAATGCTCTAACCACTGCGCAATCACCTGCTCAGGCTGTGAACATTATTTTTTTACTTTCTCTGGATTTTATTTAGTATTCTGGATCTTAATATAAGTGGAAACGCTGTGTATTTTAAGGTTTTCTTGCCGTAAAATATATTCATCACTATCTTTTCACATAGGTTTTCTTTTGTAGTTTATATTTTTATTAATTTTAAGATGTTTTACAACTTGAATTGTGATTTTGAGGAAGGTTTACCTAGGAGTGAATTTCTTTTCCTTCAAAAAAGGGATTTTTAGTTAAATTCTATTACTGTTTACTATATTTATTGTAATGACAACAATAAACATGCTTTATATCATTTCTATTGTTAGAGGTAGTTGAAACTTGCTTGAGAGAACATACAGGATTATCTGCGGTAACTGTTTCCCTACTGTGCTTGCCTGCTGCCACCTCCTGTGCACCTTGTAAATAATAGCTCAGATCAGTTCACCTAGAAAAATATATCAGTTGGGTGTTGTGCGTTATCTATCAATGTTCAGTCCAAGGCTACCTAAAAGAAACTTTTATAACTTGTAAATATAAAAAATTTCTAGTTAGTGCTTGCTACTTCTTTCAACGTTAATTGTAGTGAAAGAAAGAGATATATTTAGTATCATTTCAATGCTCTGAAGTTGGCTGGAATTTGCTCCATAGCACATAGAGTAATGATCTCTGTTACATGTGCTTCCCTGCTGACATCTAGTGTGCATCTTGGAAACTGCGCCTCAGTACAGGTCCAAACAAATATTTTATTAGAGAGCATTCTTTATAAACGTTGGTTCCAATTTGCCGTTTCTGTCAAGCTTTTGTTAATTTTTAGTGGTTTGTTTTCTGTAAATCTTTCGGTTCATCTCGATTTTCTTTTTTCCTTCCAGCCATGCTTTCATAAAGCCTTTGAAAGTGCCCATCATATACCAGGCAGGGTTCTAGAAACTTATTTCCCTGAATTCAATGACTTCCCATTCTACTGTTTTAAATTTTGTCTTTTGAACATCTTTTATATAAATCTACTTCGTGTATTGTAAAATAGGTTGTGCTTTGATTTGACAAGTATGATGAATTTTAACAGCTTTTTAATTTTAAAAAATGTATTCTTATTGCAGAAATCAAGAAAAATGATCTCAAAAGCAACAACAACAAATTTTCATACAGATATATCTACTGTTAATATTAAGACATTTTCTTTCCATATTCTTTGTGTACATATTATATTAATTTATGTATGTATACTCAGCTATATTGGGTGTGTGTACATCTGTGTGCATAGATGTGCATCACACATGAGCATATCTCTCTGTGTTTACAGTGTCTGTCATTTGTGGATATCTGTGTATATATGCAAAAGATTATTTATTAATTCGTTCAGAAAACACTTATTGCATTTCAATTATGTGCCAGGCACTGTGCTTGACACTTCTTGTGTATAGTGAATGAGACAGACTCACTTTCTGTCTTTATGAATACTAAACAGTCTTGGGCTAGACAGAAAGAAAAAAATATACATAAATAAAATAATTATAAGTTAAACAAGCACTGAATTTGGTAGTGCAATATTTTTGGTGTCAGTTATGATTTATTGTGGTGAGGTTCAGTATATCAGTTTCTCAGAAGGCTGAACTGAGACATAAGTCTCAATTTTTCTGCAATGCATGTTCACAGATATAAAACTGAGAAAATATAGAAGTTATGAAACAAAGACTCTGGGAGGTTTTCTGTGAGCATAAGAACCCAGCTTGTATGTGGTGACCAATGCTCAGATAAATTCTGATGTCCATGGCTTAAGAGGTTTATCAGTCTGAACTGCTGCGATGGCACAAGAGAAAGTGCATGTTAGGAAAGGTGTCACTTTGTGCTAAAGAATTAGAAATAGTGATTATGCACCTGAATTTAAAGGGCAAAGAAAATTTTCTGGTGTTGTCACCACAGCAGACTAGATAATCATTTTATTTTTAATTACCTCTGATTTCTTGTAGAAAAATTTTTCCCCAAAAGACAATGGCCTTCTCTCACCAGAGAGCTCAGTACTTAAAGCATCACACCCATACGCTAATGTCATAGGTTTGCTCCTGGGTCAAGGCATATGCTGTAACAGATTGATGTTTCTGACTATCTGTTGTATTTTCCCCAATTTATCCTGCATCTAACATGAATAAATACATAAAAGAAAAATTCCACTAGATTTTTTTGTTGTTGGTTTTGCAGCTTAAACTGCATAGAATAATGAATTATATTTTTCAAAATCTCACCCCAAGAGGAAATAAATGGTAAGGTCTTAAAATCCAATATTTCTCCATGAATAAGAAGCCACGTTGTATAAGACGCACATTAATTTAGGAGCACAAATTTTGAGTAAATGATAACAAATGCGAATAAATGGGAAATGCAAGGAAAAAATACTACAACCACTGTATACGATGCACCCAGTTTTCTAACCCCACATTTTTCAAAAAAGTTGAGTCTTATACATGGGGAAATGTGGTATGCACCCTCCAAATGTCTCTGTTAACATTTCTTTTTTTCTATTTTTTTATGGAGACAGGGAGAGAGTCAGAGAGAAGAAAAGATAGGGACAAACAGACAGAAATGGGCAGAGTTTTAATTATGGGCCATGTCACAGATCAATCATCAGTTTTTCATTGTGAGCCTTTACGTGTTCACGAACTCCTGTCTCATATGTGCCTTGACAAGGGGGCTACAGCTGAATGAGTGACTGCTAGCTCGAGCCAGTGACCTTGGGCACAAGCTGCTGAGCTTTGCTGAAACCACATGAGCCCACGCACAAGCTGGCGCCCTTGGGATCTCAAGCCTGGGTCCTCCGCATTCCAGTCAAATGCTCTAACCACTGCGTGAATCACATGCTCAGTCTGTGAACATTTTTTTTTACATTCTCTGGATTTTATTTAGTATCCTGGTTCTTAATATAGGTAGAAAGGCTGTGTATATTAAGGTTTTCTTGCCATAAAATATATTTATCACTACATTTTTTCAATAGGTATCCTTATGTAATTTTTATTTACAATAATTTTGAGGTAATTTGCAACTTGAATTGTGATTTTTAGGGCGGGGTTATTTAGGAATAATTTCCTTACCATCAAAAAAAGGAATTTTAGTTAATTTCTATTACTGTTTACTATATTAAGTGTAATGACAACAAGAAACATGCTTAATATCATTTCTAAGGTTAAAGGTAGTGGAAACTTGCTTAAAGAACATACAGGATTATCTGTGGTAAATGTTTTCCAAGTGTGCTTCCCTGCCTCCACCTCGTGTGCACCTTTGGAATAACAGCTCAGATGAGTTCACCTGAAAAAATACATCTGTTGGGTGTTATGCATTATCTATCAATGTTGAATTTAAGGCTATCTAAAAGAAAGTTGTATAACTTTTAATGATAAATAAATTCTAGTTACTGCTTGATACTTCTTTCAATGTTAAATGTAGTGAAAGCAAGAGATATATTTGGTATCATTTCAATCCTCTGAAGTTGGCTGGAACATGCTCTATAGCACATGCATTAATGGTCCTGTTACATGTGTTTCTCTGCTGACATCTCGTGTGCACCTTCGGAATCACGCCTCATCACTGGTGTAAAGGAATATTTTGGTAGACAGCGTTGTCTATAAACTTTGATTCTAATTTGCAGTTTCTTTCAAATTTTATATAACCTTAGTGGTTTGTTTTCTGAAAATCTCTCGGTTCATGTTGTTTTTCTCTTTTCCTTCCAGCCATGCTTTCATAAAGCCTTTTAAAGTGCCCATCATATACTAGGCACTGTGCTAGAAACTCATGTACATTCGCTCAATGACTTCAATTTCTACGCTTTTAAATTCTCTCTTTTTTTAAAATTTATTTTTTTAAATTATTTTTATTTATTTATTCATTTTAGAGGAGAGAGAGAGAAAGAGAGAGAGAGAAGGGGGAGGAGCAGGAAGCATCAACTCCTGTATGTGCCTTGACCAATCAAGCCCAAGGTTTCGAACCGGCGACCTCAGCAGTCAAGGTTGATGCTTTATCCACTGCGCCACCACAGGTGAGGCAAATTCTGTCTATTTAACTTCTTTTTTTTCTGTATTTTTCTGAAGCTGGAAACAAGAGAGACAGTCAGACCGACTCCCACATGCGCCCGACCGAGATCCACTGGGCACGCCCACCAGGGGGCGAAGTTCTGCCCACCAGGTGCTGATGCTCTGCAACCCTGGGTTGTACACCTGTTGTGACCAGAGTCACTCTTGCGCCTGGGGCAGAACCAAGGAGCCATCTCCAGCGCCTGGGTTATCTTTGCTTTAATGGAACCTCTGATGTGGGAGGGGAAGAGAGAGACAGAAAAGAAGGAGAGGGGAGAGGGGGAGAAGCAGGTGGTCGCTTCACCTGTGTGCCATGGCTGGGAATCAAACCGAGGACGTTTACACGCGAGGCCGACACTCTAGCACTGTGCCAACCAGCCAGGGCTTAACTTCTTTTATATACATCTACTTCGTGTATTGTAAAATGGGATGTGCTTTGATTTGAAAAGTATGCTAAATTGTAACATCTTTTTTATTATAAAAAATATATTCATATTGCAGAACTGCAAGAAAAATGATCTCTAAAACAACAACAACAAATTTTCATACAGATATATCAACTGTTAATATTATTACATTTTCTTTTCCTATTCTTTGTGTACTTCTTATATTTCTCTATGTATATATACTCAGGTACATTGGGTTTGTGTACATATGTTTGCATAGATGTGCACTGCACATGAGCATATCTCTCTGTGTCCATAGTGTCTAACATTTGTGGATATTTCTGTATGTATGCAAATGATTATTTATTCATTCATTCATTCAAGAAACACTTACTGCATTTCTATTATGTGCCAGGAATTCTCCTCCACGCTGTCTATAGTGAATGAGACAGACTAACTTTCTGTCTTTATTAATACTACACTGTCATGGGGTAGACAAAAAGAAACAAATATACATAAATAAAAAATCGTAAGTTTAAGAAACACTGAATTTGGTAGTGCAATATTTGGGGTGTCAGTTATGATTTATTGTGGCGAGGTTCAGTATATCAGTTCCGCAGAAGGCAGAGCTGAGACATAAGTCTCAGCTTTTCATCAGTGCGTGTTCTCAGGTATAAAACTGAGAAAATATAGAAGTTTTGAAGCAAAGATCCTGGGAGGTGATCTGTGAGAAATAAATCCTAACTTTTATGTGGTGGCCAAAGCTCAGATAAATTCTGATGTCCAAAGAATAGGAGGTCTCAGTCTGGAATACAGCCAAGGAACAAGAAAAAGTGCATGTTAGCAAAGGGGTCACTTTGTGCTAAGCAAATAGAAATAGTGATTATGCCCCAGAAATCCAAGAGTAAAGAGAATTCTTCAGGTGCTGTCACCACAGCAAATTAGATTGTCATTTTATTTTTTAATTACCTCTGGTTTTCTCTAGTAAATTTTTCCCCAAAATACAATGGCTTGCTCTCACCAGAGAGCTCAGTAGTTAAAGCATCACACCCATATGCTAACGTCATAGGTTTGCTCCTGGTTCAAGGCATATACAGAAACAGATTGATGTTTCTGACTCTCTGTTTGTCTTTTTCCCCCTTTATGTTGCCTCTAAAATAAATAGATTAATTAATTAAAAATGACAATTGCTTTTTTGTTGTTGCTTTTGCAGCTTAAATTGCATAGAAGAATGAATTATCTTTTTCAAAATCTCACCCCAAGAGAAAATAAATGGTAATGTTGTAAAGTACCATATTTTCCCATGTGTAAGAAGCCTCCCTGTATAAGACGCACCTTAATTTTGGAGCACAAATTGTGAGAAAATGATAACAAATTCCAATAAACTGGAAATGCAAGTAATAAACACTACAACCACTGTATAAGACGCACCCAGTTTTTTAACTCCACATTTTTCAAAAGATATGAGTCTTATACATAGGGAAATATGGTACACTCTCCAAATGTCTCTGTGAACATTTCTTTTTTTTTTTCACAAAAACAGGGAGAAAATCAGAGAGAAGGATAGATACTAACAGACAGACAGAAATGGAGAAAGATTTGTTATGTGCCAGGACAGATCAATCATCAGCTTTTCTTTGTGACACCTACGTGATCATTGACTCCTGTCTCATATGTGCGTTGACCAGGGGGCTACAGCTGATCAAGTTACCAGTTTCTCGAGCCAGCGACCTAGGAGCAATGCTGATGAGCTTTGCTCAAACCACAGGAGCCCATGCTCAAGCTGGCGCCCTTGGGATATCAAACCTGGGTCCTGCACATTCCAGTTAAATTCTCTAACCCCTGTGTCATCACCTGTTCAGGCTGTGAACATTTTTTTTTACTTTTTCTGAATTTTATTTAGTATCGTATTTCTCAATATGGGTGAAAAAGCTGTGTATTTTAAGGTTTTCTTGACGTAAAATATATTCATCACTATATTTTTACATAGGTTTCTTTATGTAGTTTTTATTTTCATTAATTTTAAGGTATTTTGCAACTTGAATTATGATTTTAAGGGGACGGTTATTTAGGAGTGAATTTCCAGACCTTCAGAAAAGTAATTTTTCATTAATTTCTATTACTGTTTACTATATTATGTGTAATGACAACAGAAAACATGCTTTATATTATTTCTAACATTAGAGGTAGGTTGAACTTGCTTGAAAGAACATACAGGATTATGTGTGGTAAATGTTTTCCAAGTGCGCTTTCTAGCTGCCACCTCGTGTGCACATTGGGAATAACAGCTAAAATCAGTTCACCTGGAAATATACGTCAGTTGCGTGTTGTGAATTATCTATCAATGTTGAAGTCAAGGCTAAGTAAAGTAAACTATTATAACTTGTTAATATAAAGAATTACTAGTTACTGCTTGCTTCTTCTTTCAACGTTCATTGTAGTGAAAGCAAGAGATATACTCATTATCATTTCCATCCTATGAAGTTGGCTGGCACTTGCTACATAGCACATACAATAACAGTCTCTGTTACATGTGCTTCCCTGCTGACCTCTCTTGTGCATCTTGGGAATCGCGCCTCAGTTCAGGTCCAAAGGAATATTTTGTTAGAGAGCATTCTCTATAAACGTTGATTCCAATTTGCCGTTTCTGTCAAGTTTTAGTGTATATTTAGTGGTTTGTTTTCTGAAAAACTCTCGGTTCAACATATTTTTCTTTTTTCCTTCCAGCCATGCATTCATAAAGCCTTTGAAAGTGCCCATCATATACCAGGCAGGGTTCCAGGAACTCATGTCCCTGCACTCAATGACTTTCCATTCTACTCTTTTAAATTTTGTCTTTTGAACTTCTTTTATATAAATCTACTTCGTGTATTGTAGAATAGGTTGTGATTTGATTTGACAAGTATGTTGAATTTCAACTGCTTTTTAATTTTAAAAAATATATTCTTATTGCAGAAGTCAAGAGAAATGATCTCAAAAGCAACATCAAAAAATTTTCATACATATACCTACTGTTAATATTAATACATTTTCTTTCCATATTCTTTGTGTACCTATTATATTTCTTTATGTATGTATACTCAGCTATATAGGGTGTGTGTACATCTGTGTGCATAGATGTGCTTCACACATGAGCATATCTCTCTGTGTTTACAGTGTCTGTCATTTGTGGATATCTGTGTACATATGCAAAAGATTATTTATTAATTCGTTCAGGAAACACTTATTGCATTTCAATTATGTGCCAGGCACTGTGCTCGACACTTCTTGCCTATAGTGAATGAGACAGACTCACTTTCTGTCTTTATGAATACTAAACTGTCATGGGGTAGAAAGAAAGGAAAAAATATACATAAATAAAATAATCATAAGTTTAACAAGCACTGAATTTGGTAGTGCAATATTTTTGGTGTCAGTTATGATTTATTGTAGTGAGGTTCAGTATATCAGTTTCTCAGAAGCCTGAGGTGAGACAGAAGTCTCTGTTTTTCTGCAATGCGTGCTCACAGATGTAAAACTGAGAAAATATAGAAGTTCTGAAACAAAAACCCTGGGAGGTGTTCTGTGAGCAAAAGAACCCAGCTTGTATGTGGTGACCAATGCTCAGTTAAATTCTGATGTCCAAGGCTTAGGAGGTGTCTCAGTCTGGACTGCTGTGACGGCACAAGAGAAAGTGCAAGTTAAGGAAGGGGTCACTTTGTGCTAAAATATTAGAAATAGTGATTATGCACCTGAATTTAAAGAGCAAAGAAAATTCTTCTGGTGTTGTCACCACAGCAGACTAGATAATCATTTTATTTTTAATTACCTCTGAATTTTTCTAAAAAAAATTTCTCCCAAAAGACAATGGCTTTCTCTCAAGAGAGCTCAGTAGTTAAAGCATTACACCCATATGCTAATGTCATAGGTTTGCTCCTGGGTCAAGGCATATGCTGTAACAGATTGATGTTTCTGACTATCTGTTGTATTTTCCCCAATTTATCCTGCTTCTAACATGAATAAATAAATAAATAATTAAAATAGTTTTTTTTGTTGTTGGTTTTGCAGCTTAAACTGCATAGGTTAATAAATTATATTTTCCAAAATCTTACCCCAAGAGGAAATAAATGGTAAGGTCTTAAATTCCCATACTTCCCCATGTATAAGAAGCCTCCCTGTATAAGTCGCACCTTAATTTTGGGGCACAAATTTTGAGAAAATGATAACAAATTTGAATAAATGGGAAATGCAAGGAAAAAATACTACAACCACTGTATAAGACGTACCCAGTTTTCTAACCCCACATTTTTCAAAAAAGTTGAGTCTTATACATGGGGAAATGTGGTATGCACCCTCCAAATGTCTCTGTTAATATTTCTTTTTTTTCATTTTTTTTATGGAGACAGGGAGAGAGTCAGAGAGAAGAAAAGATAGGGACAAACAGACAGAAATGGGAAGAGTTTTAATTATGGGCCATGTCACAGATCAATCATCAGTTTTTCATTGTGAGCCTTTACGTGTTCACGGACTCCTGTCTCATATGTGCCTTGACAAGAGGGCTACAGCTGAACGAGTGACTGCTAGCTCGAGCCAGCGACCTTGGGCACAAACTGCTGAGCTTTGCTGAAACCACATGAACCCACGCACAAGCTGGTGCCCTTGAGATCTTAAGCCTGGGTCCTCCGCATTCCAGTCAAATGGTCTAACCACTGCGCAAATCGCTTGCTCAGTCTGTGAACATTTTTTTTCACTTTCTCTGGATTTTATTTAGTATCTGGTTCTTAATATAGGTAGAAAGGCTGTGTATATTAAGGTTTTCTTGCCATAAAATATATTCATCACTACATTTTTTTCAATAGGTTTCCTTATGTAGTTTTTATTTCCAATAATTTTGAGGTAATTTGCAACTTGAATTGTGATTTTTAGGGCGGGGTTACTTAGAAATAATTTCTTTACCATCAAAAAAGCGATTTTTAGTGAATTTATATTACTGTTTACTATATTAAATGTAATGGCAACAAGAAATGTGCTTTATATCATTTCTAAGGTTAGAAGTAGTGGAAACTTGCTTGAAAGAACATACAGGATTATCTATGGTAAATGTTTTCCAAGTGTGCTTCGCTGCCTCCACCTCATGGACACCTTTGGAATAACAGCTCAGATCAGTTCACCAGGAAAAACACATCTGTTGGGTGTTGTGCGTTATCTATCAAAGTTGAATTTAAGGCTATCTAAAAGAAACTTTTATAACTTGTAAATATAAATAAATTCTAGTTACTGCTTGGTACTTCTTTCAATGTTAAATGTAGTAAAAGCAAGAGACATATTTGGTATCATTTCAATCCTGTGAAGTTGGCTGGAACTTGCTCCTAAGCACATACATTAATTGTCTCTGTTACATGTATTTCTCTGCTGACACCTCGTGTGCATCTTGGGAATCACGCCTCAATACTGGTGTAAAGGAATATTTTGGTAGACAGCGTTGTCTATAAACTTTGATTCTAATTTGCAGTTTCTATAAAAATTTTATGTATCCTTAGTGGTTTGTTTTTGAAAATCTCTCGGTTCATTTTCTTTTTCTCTTTTCCTTCCAGCCATGCTTTCATAAAGCCTTTGAAAGTGCCCATAATATACTAGGCACTGTGCTAGAAACTCATGTAGATTCATTCATTCAATGACTTCAATTTCTACGCTTTTAACTTCTGTCTTTTTAACTTCTTTTTCTTTATTTTTCTGAAGCTGGAAACAAGAGAGACAGTCAGACCGACTCCCACATTTGCCTGACCGAGATCTACTCGGCACGCCCACCAGGGGGCGATGTTCTGCCCACCAGGGACCAATGCTCTGCAACCCCGGGTTGTACACCTCTTGCGACCAGAGCCACTCTTGCACCTGGGGCAGAACCAAGGAACCATCTCCAGCGCCCGGGTTATCTTTGCTTTAATGGAACCTCTGCTGTGGGAAGGGAAGGGATAGACAGAAAAAAAGGAGAGAAGAGAGGTGGAGAAGCAGGTGGTCACTTCTCCTGTGTGCCATGGCCGGGAATCAAACCCGGGTCATTTGCATGTGAGGCCGACACTCTAGCACCCTGACAACCAGGGAGGTCTTAACTTTTTTATATACATCTACTTCGTGTATAGTAAAATGGGATGCGCTTTGATTTGAAAAGTATGCTAAATTGTAACATCTTTTTTATTATAAAAAATATATTCTTTTTGCAGAACTGCAAGAAAATGATCTCTAAAACAACAACAACAAATTTTCATACAGATATATCAACTGTTAATAGTATGACATTTTCTTTTCCTATTCTTTGTGTACTTCTTATATTTCTCTATGTATATATATTCAGGTACATTGGATTGTGTACATATGTGTGCATAGATGTGCATTGCACATGAGCATATCTCTCTGTGTCCAAAGTGTCTGTCATTTGTGGATATTTCTGTATGTATGCAAATGATTATTTATACATTCATTCATTCAAGAAACACTTATTGCATTTCTATTATGTGCCAGGCACTCTCCTCCACGCTGACTGTCTATAGTGAATGAGACAGACTAACTTTCTGTCTTTATGAATACTACACTGTTATGGGATAGACAGAAAGAAAAAAATATACATAAATAAAAAATCGTAAGTTTAAGAAGCACTGAATTTGTTAGTGCAATATTTGTAGTGTCAGTTATGATTTATTGTGGTGAGGTTCTGTATATCCGTTCCTCAGAAGGCAGAGCTGAGACATAAGTCTCAGTTTTTCATCAATGTGTGTTCTCAGGTATAAAACTGAGAAAATACAGAAGTTATGAAACAAAGATCCTGGGAGTGATCTGTGAGAAATAGATCCTAACTTTTATGTGGTGGCCAAAGTTCAGATAAATTCTGATATCCAAAGAATAGGAGGTCTCTCAGTCTGGACTACTGCCAAGGCACAGGTGAAAGTGCATGTTAGGAAAGGGGTCACTTTGTGCTAAGCAAATAGAAATAGTGATTATGCCCCTGAAATCCTAGAGTAAAGAGAGTTCTTCAGGTGCTGTCACCACAGCAGATTAGATTATCATTTTATTTTTTAATTACCTCTGGTTTTCTCTAGTAAATTTTTTCCCCAAAATACAATGGCTTGCTCTCACCAGTGAGCTCAGTAATTAAAGCATCACACCTATACGCTAACTTCATATGTTTGCCCCTGGGTCAAGGCATAAACAGATTGATGTTTCTGAGTCTCTGTCTGTCTTTTTCCCCCTCTATATTGCCTCTAAAATAAATAAATAAATAAAATAAAAAATGACAATGGCTTTTTGGTTGTTGTTTTTGCAGCTTAAATTGCATAAAAGAATGAATTATCTTTTTCAAAATCTCACCCCAAGAGGAAAAAATGGTAATATTGTAAATTACCATATTTCCCCATGTGTAAGAAACCTCCCTGTATATGACGCACCTTAATTTTGGGGCACAAATTGTGAGAAAATGATAACAAATTCCAATAAACGGGAAATGCAAGTAAAAAATTCTACAACCATTGTATAAGACGCACCCAGTTTTCTAACTTCACATTTTTCAAAAGAGTCTTATACATGGGGAAATATGGTACACTCTCCAAATGTCTCTGTGAACATTTCTTTTTTTTTTCACAAAAACAGGGAGAAAATCAGAGAGAAGTATAGATAGGAACAGACAGACTGAAATGGAGAAAGTTTTTATTATGTGCCAGGACAGATCAATCATCAGGTTTTTTTTGTGACCCCTTTCGTGATCATTGACTCCTGTCTCATATGTGTGTTGACCAGGGGGCTACAGCTGATTAAGTGACCAGTTTCTCGAGCCAGCGTTCTTGGTGCAATGCTAATGAGCTTTGCTCAAACCACAGGAGCCCATGCTCAAGCTGGCGTCCTTGGGATATCAAACCTGGGTCCTGCACATTCCAGTTAAATACTCTAACCCCTGTGTCATCACCTGTTTAGGTTGTGAACATTTATTTTTAATTTTTCTGAATATTATTTAGTATCGTGTTTCTCAGTATGGGTGAAAAAGCTGTGTATTTTAAGTTTTCTTGCCCTAAAATATATTCATCACTATATTTTTTACATAGGTTTCTTTATGTAGTTTTTATTTTTATTAACTTTAAGGTATTTTGCAAATAGAATTATGATTTTAAGGGGATGGTTATTTAGGAGTGAATTTCCTGACTTTCAGAAAAGTAATTTTTCATTAATTTTTATTACTATTTACTATATTATGTGTAATGACAACAGAAAACATGCTTTATATCATTTTTAACGTTAGAGGTAGGTGAAACTTGCTTGAAAGAACATACAGGATTATGT
Organism: Saccopteryx bilineata; assembly: GCF_036850765.1. Taxonomy (NCBI): domain Eukaryota; kingdom Metazoa; phylum Chordata; class Mammalia; order Chiroptera; family Emballonuridae; genus Saccopteryx; species Saccopteryx bilineata. The sequence goes on along the minus strand of NW_027095517.1, from coordinate 7,706 downwards.
GTGGTAAATGTGTTCCAAGTGTGCTTTCTAGCTGCCACCTCGTGTGCACATTGGGAATAACAGCTCAGATCAGTTCACCTGGAAATATACATCAGTTGCATGTTGTGAATTATCTATCAATGTTGAAGGCAAGGCTAACTAAAGTAAACTATTATAACGTGTAAATATAAAGAATTACTAGTTACTGCTTGCTCCTTCTTTCAACGTTCATTGTAGTGAAAGCAAGAGATATACTCATTATCATTTCCATCCTATGAAGTTGGCTGGCACTTGCTCCATAGCACATACAATAACAGTCTCTGTTACATGTTCTTCCCTGCTGACATCTCTTGTGCATCTTGGGAATCGCGCCTCAGTTCAGGTCCAAAGGAATATTTTGTTAGAGAGCATTCTCTATAAACGTTGATTCCAATTTGCCGTTTCTGTCAAGTTTTAGTGTATTTTTAGTGGTTTGTTTTCTGAAAATCTCTCGGTTCAACATATTTTTCTTTTTTCCTTCAAGCCATGCATTCATAAAGCCTTTGAAAGTGCCCATCATATACCAGGCAGGGTTCTAGGAACTCATGTCCCTGCACTCAATGACTTTCCATTTTACTCTTTTAAATTTTGTCTTTTGAACTTCTTTTATATAAATCTACTTCGTGTATTGTAAAATAGGCTGTGCATTGATTTGACAAGTATGTTGAATTTTAACAGCTTTTTAATTTTAAAAAATGTATTCTTATTGCAGAAGTAAAAAAAATGATCTCAAAAGCAACAACAACAAATTTTCATACAGATATTTCTACTGTTAATATTAAGACATTTCTTTCCATATTCTTTGTGTACCTATTATATTTCTTTACGTATGTATACTCAGCTATATTGGGTGTTTGTTCATCTGTGTGCATAGATGTGCATCACACATGAGCATATCTCTCTGTGTTTACAGTGTCTGTCATATGTGGATATCTGTGTACATATGCAAAAGATTATTTATTAATTCATTCTGGAAACACTTATTGCATTTCAATTATGTGCCAGGCACTATGCTCGACACTTGTTGCCTATAGTGAATAAGACAGACTCACTTTCTGTCTTTATGAATACTAAACTGTCATGGGGTAGACAGAAAGAAAAAATATACATAAATAAAATAATCATAAGTTTAACAAGCACTGAATTTGGTAGTGCAATATTTTTGGTGTCAGTTATGATTTATTGTGGTGAGGTTCAGTATATCAGTTTCTCAGAAGGCTGAGCTGAGACATAAGTCTCAGTTTTTTAGCAATGCATGTTCAGAGATGTAAAACTGAGAAAATATAGAAGTTATGAAACAAAGACCCTGGGAGGTGTTCTGTGAGCAAAAAACCCAGCTTGTATGTGGTGACCAATGCTCAGATAAATTCTGATGTCCAAGCCTTAGGAAGTCTCTCAGTCTAGACTGCTGCAAAGGCAGAAGAGAAAGTGCATGTTTGGAAAGGGGTCACTTTGTGCTAATGAATTAAAAATAGTGATTATGCACCTGAATTTAAAGAGCAAAGAAAAGTCTTCTGGTGTTTTCACTACAGCAGACTAGGTAATCATTTCATTTCTAATTACCTCTGATTTTATTTTGAAAATTTTTTTTCCAAAAGACAATGGCTTTCTCTCATCAGAGAGCTCAGTAATTAAAGCATCACACCCATACGCTGATGTCATAGGTTTGCTCCTGGGTCAAGGCATATGCTGTAACAGATTGATGTTTCTGACTATCTGCCTGTATTTTTCCCAATTTATCCTGCATCTAATATGAATAAATATATAAAAGAAAAAATTACAATAGTTTTTTTTTGTAGCTGGTTTTGCATCTTAAACTGCACAGAATAATGAAATATGTTTTTCAAAATCTCACTTCAAGGGCAAATAAATGGTAAGGTGTTAAAGTCCCATGTTTCCCCATATATAAGAAGCCTCCTTGTATAAGACACACCTTAATTTTGGGGTGCAAATTGTATGAATAAGATAACAAATGCCAATAAACGGTAAATGCAAGTAAAAAAATTCTACAACCACTATATAAAGCACACCAAGGTTTCTAACCCCACATTTTTCAAAGATATGAGTCTTATACATAGGAAAATATGGTATACACTTTCCAAATGTCTCTGTGAACATTTCGTTTTTCTTTTTCTTTTTTTTTTTACAGAGACAGGGAGAGAGTCAGAGAGAGGGATAGATAGGGACAGACAGAGAGAAATGAAGAAATTGTTTATAATGTGCTAGGACACAGATTAATCATCAGTTTTTCTTTGTGACCCCTGAGGTTTTTATTGACTCCTGTCTCATATGTGCCTTGAGCATGGGCTACAGTTTTTCCACTCTCCGCTTGCTCGAGCCAGCGTCCTTGGGCTCAAGATGGCTTTGTTCAAACCTCAGGAGCCCTTGCTTATGCTGGCACCCTTGGGATCTCAAACCTGGGTCCTGTGCATTCCAGTTAAATATTTTACCCCCTGCGTCATTGCCTGTTCAGGCTGTGAATATTTTTTTTCTTTAATTTCACTGGATTTTATTTAGTATCCTGTTCTTTAGTATGGATGAAAAGCGGTGTATTTTAAGTTTTTCTTGCCATAAAATATATTTCTCACTACATTTTTTTCATAGGTTTTCTTATGTATTTTTTATTTCCATTAATTGTAAAGTATTTTGTAACTGGAATTATGATTTGAAGGGGAGGGTTTTTTAGGAGTCAATTTCCTTACCTTCAAAAATGGATTTTTCATTAATTTCTATTACTGTTTACTATATTATGTGTAATGACAACAGAAAACATGCTTTATATCATTTTTTTATGTTAGAGGTAGTTGAAACTTGCTTGAAAGAACATACAAAAATATCTGTGGGTAATGTTTTCCAAGTGTGCTTCCCTGCTGCCGCCTTGTGTGCTCCTTGGGAATAACAGTTCAGAGCAGATCACCTGGAAAAATACAGCAGTTGGGTGTTGTGCGTTATCTATCAATGTTGAATCCAAGGCTATCCAGAAGATACTTTTATAACTTGTAAATATAAGAGAGTTCTAGTTACTGTTTGATACCTGTTTCAATGTAAACTGTAGTGAAAGCAAGAGATATACTTGATATTATTTCAATCCTCTGAAGTTGGCTGGAAATTGCTCCATACCACATACAATAATGGTGTCTGTTATATGTGCTTCTCTGGTGCCACCTCGTTTGCATCTTGAGAATCACGGTTCAATACAAGTATAAAGGAAAGTTTTGGTATATAAGATTGTCTACAACCATTCATTCCAATTAACTGGTTCTGTGAAGTTTTTATGTATCTTTAGTGGTTTGTTTTTCGGGAATCTACCATTTCATTTTGTTTTTCTTCTTTCCTTTTAGCCATGCTTTCATAAAACGTTTGAAATTGCCCATTGTATACCAGGCAGTGTGCTAAGAACTCATTTCTCTGCACTCAGTAACTTCCCATTCTACTATTTTTACATCTGTATTTTTAACTACTGTCATTTAAATCTACTAAATGTATTCTAAAATATGATGTGCTTTGATTTGACATGGATATTGAATTTAAACATATTTTATTATATAAATGGTATTCTTATTGTAGAAGTGCAAAAAACTGATAAGAAAAACAAAACAACAAATTTTTATACGTAGATATCAGCTGTTAACTTTATGCCATTTTCTTTTTATGTTCTTTCTGTACCAATTATACTTCTTTATGTATATGTACTCATGTACATTGGGTACATGTACACAAAGTGTGCATGGATGTGCTTTGCACATGAGCATACCTCTCTCTTTCAATAGTGCCTGTCCTTTGTGGATATCTGTGTATGTATGCAAATGACTATTTACTTTTTCAGTAAATCTTATTGTATTTTTTTATATTCCTGGCACTGTGCTCGACACTGTTTGCCTATAGTGAATGAGACAGACTCAATTTTTATATTTATGCATATTACCCTGTCATGGAGTAGACAGAGGAAGGAAAAATATACATAAAAAATTAAAGTTGTGGGCCCTGGCCGGTTGGCTCAGCAGTAGAGCGTTGGCCTAGCGTGCGGAGGACCCGGTTCGATTCCCGGCCAGGGCACACAGGAGAAGCGCCCATTTGCTTCTCCACCCCTCTGCCACACTTTCCCTCTCTGTCTCTCTCTTCCCTTCCCGCAGCCAAGGCTCTATTGGAGCAAAGATGGCCCGGGCGCTGGGGATGGCTCTGTGGCCTCTGCCCCAGGCGCTAGAGTGGCTCTGGTCACAACATGGCGATGCCCAGGATGAGCAGAGCATCGCCCCCTGGTGGGCAGAGCATTACCCCTGGTGGGCGTGCCGGGTGGTTCCTGGTCGGGCGCATGTAGGTGTCTGTCTGACTGTCTCTCCCTGTTTCCAGCTTCAGAAAAATGAAAAAAAAAAACAAAAAAAATTAAAGTTGTGACAAACAATGGATTTGGTAGTGCAATATCTATGGACCCAGTTTTGATTGATCGTGGCAAGTTTAAGTATATCAGTTTCTCAGAAAGCAGACCTGAGACATAAGTTTTGATTCTTCACCAATCCTTGATATCAGCTATAAAACTGAGAAAATTTACAAGTGATGAAACAATGAGCCTGGGAGGTGTTCTGTTACCAAAAAAACCTAACTTGTAAGTGCAGAACCAGGCTCAGATAAATTCTGAAAACCAAACCTTAGGAGATTTCTCAGTCTGTACTGCTGCCACGGCATAAGAAAAATTGCATGTTAAGAAAGGTATCAATGCGTGCTCTACAATCAGAAATACTGTTTATCACTGTTTATGCCCTTGACTATGAAGAGCATAGAAAAGTCTTCTGTTAATGTCACCTAAGCAAACTAGATTATTATTTTATTTTTTAATTGCCTCAGGTATTCTCTAGTAATTTTGTCCCCCTACAGAGAATGGCTTGCTTACAACAGAGAGTTCAGTAGTTAGAGCATCTCACCCATATAGAGAAGCAGATTGATGTTTCTGACTATCTGTCTGTTTCTCCCCCCTTCCTTCCTCTACCATTAATAATTAAATAAAAGAAAGAATGACAATGGCTTTTTTTGTTGTTTTTGCAGCTTATATTGTGTAGAGGAATGAATTATGTTTTTTAAAAACTCACCACAAGAAAAAATAGGTAGTAGGGTTGTAAAGTACCATATTTCCCCATGCATAACCTGTCTTCCTGTAGGAGAAACACCTTCATTTGGGGCAAATAATTTGAGGAAATGATAACAAATGCGAAGAAACAGGAAATGCAAGTAAAAAATACTACAACCACTGTATAAGACGCACCCTGTTTTCAAACCGCACATTTTTCAAAAAAGATGAGTCTTAAACGAGGGGTAATATGATATACACCCGCCCAATGTCTCTGTAAACATTTGATTTCTTTCTTTCCTTTTTTTTTCTTTTGGAGACAGTGAGAGAGTCAGAGAGAGGGATAGATAGGGACACACAGACAAGAATGTAAAGAGTTTTTTTTTTATTATGTGGCAGATCACAGATCAAACATCAGTTATTTGTTGTGTCAACTTAGTTGTTCCTTAACTGATTTCCCATTGTGCCTTGACTAGGGAACTACAGCTACCGAGTGACCTCTTGCTCGAGTAGTGAGCCCATTGGGCTAAAGCTGGTGAGCTTTGCTTAAACCATATAATCCAACAATCAAGCTGGCGACCTTGGGATTTCAAATCTGGGTGTTTCGCATTAAAGTCAAATGCTCTATCCACTGCGCCACTGCCTGCTCAGGCTGTGACAAGTTTTTTTTTTTTACTTTCTCTGGATTTTGTTTATTATCCTGTTTCATAGTATTGCTGGAAAGGCTTTGTATTTTAAGGTTTTTTTGCACTTAAATATATTCATCACAACATTTTTTTATAGGTTTTCTTATGTAGTTTATATTTTCATTAAGTTTAAAGTATTTTGTAACTTGAATTTTGATTTTGAGTGTGGGTTATTTAGGACTGAATTTTTTAACTTAAAAAAGGAAAGGTTTTTCAGTTAGTTATAGTTCTGATTTCTATAGTACATGTAATGACAACAAGAAACATGCTTTATATGATTTCAAAGGTTTGAGGTAGTTAAAACTTGCTTGAAAGAATATACAGGATTGCCTGTGGAAAATGTTTTTCAAAAACGCTTCTCTGCTGCCACCTCGTGTTCAACTTGGGAATAACAGCTCAGAGCAGTTCACCTGGAAAAACACAAAAGTTGGGTGCTGTGCGTTATCTATCAATGTTGAAACCAAGACTATTTAGAAGATATTTTATATCTTGTAAATATAAGGAATTTCTAGTTACTGTTTGCTACTTGCTTCAATGTTAACTCTAGTGAAAGCAATAGACATACCTGATATAATTTCAATTCTCTGAAGTTTGCTGAAACTTACTGCATAGCACATACAATAATGGTTGCTCTTACGTGTGCTTCTCTGCAGCCACCTCGTGTGCATCTTGGGAAACACGCCTTAGTACAGATCCAAAGGTTAAGAATGGTAGTGAGAATTGTCTAAAAATGTTGATTCCAAATTGCTGTTTCTGTAAATCTTTTGTGTATTCTTAGTGATTTGATTTCAGGGAATTTATCAGTTCATCTTGTTTTTTTTTTTCTTTCCTTCCAGCAATGCTTTCATAAGATTTTTCAATGTCCCCATCATATACCAGGCACTGTGCTAGGAACTACATGAGTAGTTGCTGCACTAAATATCTTCCCATTCTACTATTTTTACTTCTGTCTTTTGAACTTTTTTATTTAAATCCTCTTAATGAATTGTAAAATAGGATGTGCTTTGATTTGACAACAATATTCAATTTAACTACGTTTTTATTTTATTTTATTATATTTATTTTTTTTTTGTATTTTTCAGAAGCTGGAAATGGGGAGAGACAGTCAGACAACACTGGCATGCACCCGACTGGGATCCACCCGGCAAACCCACCATGGGCGATGCTCTGCCCACCAAGTGGTGATGCTCTGCCCCTCTGGGGTATAGCTCTGCCATGACCAGAGCCACTCTTGCACCTGGGGAAGAGGCCAAGAAGCCATCACCTGTGCCTGGGCCATATATGCTTCAATGGAGCCTTGGCTGCGGGAGGGGAAGAGAGAGACAGATAGGAAAAAAAGGGGAGGAGAAGTAAATGGGCACTTCTCCTACGTGCCCTGGCCGGGAATCAAACCTGGTTCCCCTGCATGCCAGGCCGACGTTCTACCGCTGAGTCAACCGGCCATGGACTAACTACATTTTTATTATAAAATCTGTATTCTTATTGCAAGTGTAAAAAAATTATAAGAAAAGGAAACAACAAATATTCATACAGAGATAGGTACTGTTAATATTATGACATTATCTTTCCATATTCTTAGTGTACCTATTATATTTCTCTATCTACACATTCTAAGGTACATTGGGTGTGCATACATCTGTGTGCATAGATATGCATTGTACATGAGCATATATCTCTTTGTCCACAGTGTCTATCATTTGTGGATACCTGTGTATGCATGGAAATTACTATTTATACTTTCATTTATTAAAAAATTATTGTGTTTCTATTATGTGTCAGGCACTGTGCTCAACACTGGTTGCCTATAGTGAAAGAGACAGAATAACTTTCTGTCTCTATGAATAATAGACTGCATGCTGCAAAAAAGGAAGAAAATATATACATAAATAAAATAATTATAAGTTGTGACAAGCACTGGATATGGTAGTGCAATGTCTTGT
>NW_027095516.1:40031-71054 GCF_036850765.1 Saccopteryx bilineata | reverse complement strand
TTTTCTGTTGTGGTTGATTTCTAGTTTCATGTCATTGTGATCAGAGAAAGTGCCTGATATGATTTCAATCTTCTTAAATTTGTTGAGACTGCTTTTGTGCCCTAAGATGTGGACTATTCTAGAGAATGTCCCATGAGCACTTGAAAAGAATGTATATTCTGCTGCTTTAGGGTGAAAGGTTCTGAAGATATCTATTAAATCGAGTTGATCTAGTATGTCCTTTATGTCTGCTATTTCTAGTTGATCTAGTATGTCCTTTATGTCTGCTATTTCTTTGTTAATTTTCTTTCTTGAGGATCTATCTAGTGATGTAAGTGGGGTATTGAAATCCTCTACTATTATAGTATTGCTGTTGATCTCACCCTTTAAATTCATCAAAGTCTGCTTTATATATTTAGGTGCTCCTATATTAGGTGCGTAGATATTTATAATGGTTATATCTTCCTTTTGGATTGCTCCCTTTATCATTATGTAGTGATCTTCTTTATCTTTTACTATAGTCTTTGTTTTAAAGTCCATTTTGTCTAAATATTTCTACCCCACCTTTTTTTCATTTCCATTTTTGTGCTATATTTTTTCCATCCTTTTATCTTCAGTCTATGTGCATCTTTTGTTTTAAGGTATGTTACTTGTAGACAGCATATGTATGGGTCCTGTTTTCTTATCCACGCAGCTACCCTATGTCTTTTGATCGGATCATTTAATCCATTTACATTTAAGGTTGTTATTGATATGTAATTGTTTATGCCATTTTATTCTTTAAAACTGTATTCCTCTCTTGCTGTATTCTTTTTCTCCTTTGATCTGTTTTCAACAGGCCCCTTAGCATTTCTTGCAGCCTTGGTTTGGTTGTAGTGAATTCCTTTTTTTTTTTTTTTTTTTTTTTTGTGTGTGTGTGTGTGTGTGTGTAAAGCTTTTTATTTCTCTTTCAATTTTAAACGGTAGCCTTGCTGGATAAAGTAGTCTTGGTTGTAGGCTCTTGTTCTGTATTACTTTGAATATTTCTTGCAATTCCCTTTGGCTTCAAGTGTTTCTGTTGAGAAGTCAGAAGTCATCCTTATGGGGGCTCCTTTGTAGGTGATAGTCTTTTTTTCTCCAGCAGCTTTTAATGTTTTCTCTTTTTCACTTAGCTTTGGTATTTTAATTATGAATGTCTTGGTATTGATTTCTTTGGGTTTCTCTTTAATGGAGTTCTCTGTGCTTCCTGAACATGTGAGATCTTTTCCTGCCTTAATTGAGGGGAGCTTTCAGCTATGATATGCTTGAACAAAATCTTTATCTCTTGTTCTTTCTCTTCTTCAGGAACCTCTATGATGCGAATGTTATTTCTCTTCATGTTGTCACAGAGCTCTCTTAGAGTTTCCTCAGACTTTTTGAGTCTTTTTACTGCTCTACTTTTGTGCCTTTATTTATCGTGTCCTCTAACTCACTGATCAGATTCTCAGCTTCAACCATCCTGCATTTATTTATTTATTTATTTATTTATTTATTTATTTTTATTTATTATTTTTTTCCTGAAGCTGGAAACGGGGAGAGACAGTCAGACAGACTCCCGCATGCGCCCGACCGGATCCACCCGGCACGCCTACCAGGGGTGATGCTCTGCCCACCAGGGGGCGATGCTCTGCTTCTCAGGGGCATCGCTTTGTTGTGACCAGAGCTACTCTAGCACCTGGGGCAGAGGTCAAGGAGCCATCCCCAGTGCGCGGGCCATCTTTGCTCCAATTGAGCCTCGGCTGCGGGAGGGGAAGAGAGAGACAAAGAGGAAGGAGGAGGGGAGGGGTGGAGAAGCAGATGGGTGCTTCTCCTGTGTGCCCTGGCCGGGAATTGAACCCGGGAATTCCGCATGCCAGGCCGACGCTCTACCACTGAGCCAACTGGCCAGGGCCCAACCATCCTGCTTTTAATTCCTTCCAATGTGTTCTTTATTTCTGATATTGAATTTGTCATTTCTGACTGATTCTTTTTTATTATTTCAATGTCCTTTTTTGTATTTGCTATCTCTTTATTTAGGTGTTCGTAATGACCATCTATTGTTGTTCTAGTATCTTTGAGCATCCTAACAATCGTTATTTTAAACTCTGCATCTGGTAATTTGGTTATATCTGATTCATTCAGGTCCTTTTCTGAGGATTTCTTTTGATTCATTTGTGTTGCGTTTCTCTGCCTTCTCATCTTCTCTTTGTAAAAAATGGTCTTGGCCACTGGAGTCGACTGGGTGTGGCCTCTGTCCCTAGGTATGGTCTGTCTGTAGGCTCACCACTCCCTCTGCTGTTGCTGCCTAGGGTGTTTGGGTATGGGCGTTGCCGGTGCCTGCCCACTGGGGCTGTTGCTGTGGTTTCCACCTCTCCTTCACAGAGTAGCTGTGATCTTGTGCTCGGTTGTACAAACCTTGGTGGCTTTGGCTTTTGCCCCACCCCCGTGGGTGGCGTTATGCTCAGCCCTGAGGGCAGTGGCAAGCACCTTTGCTCAGCTGCGGGTCTCCGCCTGTTTCTAGGCTTCCGCCTCGTCCTTGCAGGAGGAGCCCACTCATGGGACAGCTGCAAGCCTTGGATCCACAGGCCAGGCGGGACTGTGTGCCCATGCCCAGCGGGACTCTGCCTGTTCTGGGTTTTTGGCTCCACCCCCATGGGAGGAGCCGGCCCCCAAGTCAAGCCACAAGCCTCGGTTCCGTGGGCAGGGCGAGGCCTTGCCCTGCGCCCTTGCTCAAGGGCCGGTCTCCACCCCTTCCAGGACTCCCACCCTTTCCCTGCAGGTTGGATTACAGGTGACCTGCATCTGGGCTTGACCACTTTTGCAAGGCCCCTCCTCCCCAATAGGGCAAGACTGAGCTCACACCTGGGCCTCAGTGGTGGCCATCCGGCTTCTGCCCTTGCCGACAGAACCATGCGTCCGCGTCCCGCCGCCGCCGCCCGCCCTCGGGCGAGCCCTCAGCTGTGTGGGTGGGGGCGCTGCAGCTCAGACCCTAACACTCACTACTGTAGTCCCGAAAGCTCCCTCCTTCTAAGCGACTCTGCTCTGAGTGCTGCAGGAGAGCTTGTTTGGCTGGTGTCCTGCTTCCCTTTGCTGGTATTGCTGTTTCCGGGGGAAATATTCACTTCAGATTTGGGGAGGGACTCATCCCAGGGGTTAGGGTGGCTGTCTCCCAAAATGTTTCTCCCTGTGCCTCCTAGATTACACTCTCTTCCTGCTACTCTGGTGCTCTCCTCTCACCCTGTCCCCCAGAGCCCCCAGTGAGTGGTTGTGAGAGGGGTGTTCTGTGCAGTCCCTTTAAGAAGAATCCTGGGTCTGAGAAATCAGTCTTTCTTACACACAGTATCCTGTCTTGTTTCCAGCTAAATACTGTCCATATGCCTCTTCTAGGCTCTGGGGCTGCAGGCTGGGGTTTTGTTCCTGGGATTCAGAACCCTCCCCTCTCTGCTAAACTCACTTCCCACCACATGAGTCTCTCCCGGCTGCCATTTGCTCTGGGGAGCTGGGCAGCCCTCTCTGCGTTTCCGCTTTTCCTACCAGTCTCGGTGTGGCTTCTTCAGTGTTCCTTGGTTGAAGAGTCCTCTTAGTTTAGTCCAAAGTTGGTTTTTCTAGATGATAGTTCTTAAAATTAGTTTGTAATCCACTTTGGTTTTAGGACAGCGGTTCTCAACCTGTGGGTCGCGACCCCGGTGGGCCTACAGACAGACCATACCTAGGGAACAAAGGCCACACCCAGTAGACTCCAGTGGCGGGGGTCGTATGACCAAAACAGGGGTCGCCTGAAGCCATCGGAAAATACATATTTCCGATGGCTTTAGCCACTGAGAAGCCACACTACTGTCTGCAGCAGCGCTATTCAGCTTGAACACATGCCGTTATGGATGTGCGTTCCAAACTGAATGCCTGCTGTCATGCGCAGATGTGATTGCATCATCCGTCCAGGGCATAAGGGGCGGGGGAAGCAGGGGGAACGCTCCACAGTCCATAGCAGCGCATTACGTGTGTTCGGCACTTGCTGATGTCATCAGTGGGCGGGTGCAGCAAGCGCTGGAGGACAGAAGCCTAGGAGGCAGAGAGGCAAGAGGCAGAGAGCCAAGAGAGCCTGTGAGACAGCCTGCTGGTGTAAAAAAGGTTAATAATGTAAAAACAGTACACACACCATACACACAATACTCTGTAAGTGTAAGGTGCTTTGTGTGTAATGTTACACAGTACACAAAGCAGCTTACACTTACACAAAGCACCATACATTTACACAGTGTGAACTACATCAGTCTTATACTATAAGAGACCATTATAAGATGTAATTCACACTGTTCCCCAATGTATAATTATCTCCCATATCTCCCACTATTTTCCCATATTCTGAATGAGGAAACTGCTGAAATCAGCAGTTTCCGGCATTGAATCGGCCTCCTATTGATTTCATTGGGAGTGCGGCGGATTTTGTGGAAGAGAGCTCCCGAAAATCTCGGGTTACCACACAATCCGCCGCAGCCTCCTTTTGATTTCAATAAGAGGCGGAGAAATGACAGTTTCTGACACATTTCTTCCTCTCCTATTCAAGTCAATGGGAGGCCGCAGCAGATTCCACTCTAAATATAGAGTATGTTGCTTAATTTTTTTCACGCTAGAACTTTTCCTAGAGCAGAAAAATTCCAAAGGTGGAATCCACCCCCCCCAATAGACTGAAAGAGACCTTACACTGAGGAATCTGCTATGCGGATTCTGCAGTGTAAAAGATCTGCCTCCTATAGAAGTCTGGCTCAATGTCATGTTCCTCAAAGAAGGCAGATAATGTAGGAAACATGTAAATTTTATTTTTATCCAATTTATTTTTCCAAAGCTGAAGTTTCACTTGGAATGATTTAATTTTTTCGGACAAATCGAGGCACGTTGCATTTGGTCCTTGCAGTGATAAATTTAAGTCATTCAAGATGACAAAGATGTCCACCAAGTAAGCTATTTTCTGCAGCTCAGTTTTATCGCTAAAAAGTGCTTCGAATTGCGGTCTTGCTTTCTGATTAAAAAATGTTTTCAGTTCATCACGAAGCTCAAAGACACGTTTTAAAACTTTTCCTCTTGACAACCATCTGACTTCAGTGTGAAATAACAGAGCATTGTTTGGTGCATCTAGCTCGTTGCACAGTTGCCAAAGCAGCCGACTGTTTAAGGCGCTCGACTTCTGTAAAAGAACATTTGCACATGCTTGCAGATGAAATTTCATCATATTTTCCTAATCTACCTGACACCCCATTTTGCACTTGCCAGAAGTCCATTCACAGTGAAAGTTGAAGATGTTCTGGAGACAGCGCAAGAAGATTGATTGACCTAATTAACAATGATGCAGCGAGAACAGATTTCTCTACGATGCTACTGACAAAATTCTGGATTAAGTGTTTACAGTTATATCCTATTCTGTCTGAGACTGTGCTGTGCCTTCTTCTTCCTTTTCCAACAACATATCTTTGCAAAACAGGGTTTTCCAGCTTGCTGGTAATCAAGTCTAAATACCAAAGTAGACTTGTGAAAAATGATCTTCGCTGTGCCCTTGCAAAGACTGCCCCAAGAATTTCTGAATTGGTAAGCAAGAAGCAACCACAACCATCTCACTGAATTTGGCAGCATACTGTTGCAAAATATTGCACTGTTGTTTACTGTTATATTATTGTTGTTATATTTAAACCCATGCTATGCCATGGTGAAATGTTATTTATTTAGAATTGTTGTTATATTTAAACCCATTCTATGCCATGGTGAAATGTTATTTATTGGAATTAGTAATAAATATTTCTCAATATATAATTAAGTATTGTTTTTGTGATTAATCACTATGGTTAAATTATGTTTGATTTATAGCAATGAGAATACGTAATGCATATCAGGTATTTACATTCCAAATCATAACTGTAGCAAAATTACAGTTATGAAGTAGCCACCAAAATTATTTTTTGGTGTGGGGTCACCACAACATGAGGAACTGTATTGCGTGGTCACGGCATTAGAAAGGTTTGGAACCACTATTCTAGGAGGTGGGAGTTGGTACGTCTGCCTACTCCATCGCCATCTTGTCTTCTCCTCTGCATTAGTTTCTGAGTCATTCTGAAACACTCCCTATGTATTAGATAGCATTCTCTTTTATTCAACATTTAGTTTTGAAAAAACTTCACATTTACAGAACAGTGTTTTTTTGGGTTTTGTGTTTTTTTTTTTTGGTCACAGAGACAGAGAGAGGGATAGACAGACAAGAAGGGGGAGAGATAAGAAGCATAATCCTTCGTTGCAGTACTTAGTTGTACATTGATTGCTTTCTCATAAATGCCTTGACTGGGGGACTACAGCAGACCAAGTGACACCTTGCTCAAGCCAACGACCTTGGGATCAAGCTGGTGTGCTGTGCTCAAACCAAAGGAGCCCGCAGTCATGCTGGCAACCTTGTGGTTTTGAACCTGGGTCCTTTGTGTCACAGTCCTCTGCTCTCTCCACTGCACCAACACATGGTCAGCCTGAAGTTGTTACTCTTTTTGATATTTAAGTGGGTCCATGTTTGAATTGCCTCTCATTAGTTTCTGAATCTTTTTTGAAACATTCCCTATGTATTAGATAGTATTCTGTTTTATTCAACATTTCATTTTGAAAAAAACCTTCACATTTACAGAACAGTTACAGGATTGTATGAAGAACCTCCATATTTCTTTTCCTCAGACAACTGTGTGGAGGGGACTCGCCGCTCACACCCAGCACTCCAATTTCCCTGTAATTTAAAGGAGCCTCTGTAACATCGCTGCTGCACTAGGTTTCCCATCATCCATTTCCCTTCGTAACCTTGAGAGCTTAAGGCTTAGAATCAGTGACCATGGACAACTCTGATAAACAAGGGAAAGGGCTGTATCCTGCTCACTTAAAAGTGAGACATTTCCCGGATGACGTCAGAGTAATGGCGGAGTAGGAAGCGATACCGATAAATCTCCCCCAAAACTCAACAAGATCTTCAACCAGAAACAGAAAAACCTATACTTGGAGCTTCCAGATTCTTCACAATACACCCAAAGGTATGATTGAGTGAAAAATTGGCTAAATATATAACCAAACCCCGAAGGAAGTAGGGAGTAAGTAATGCTCCGCCTTCCTCACTAACCTAAACAGGGCGGCTTTTTCTGGTAACTGTGAATATAGAAACTGAGGCGGGCAAAGGGGGTGAATAGATCCAGGCCGCCGCAGCAAAAACGGCCGAACCAGGCTGTGGCTCAGAGATCCAAGCCGAGGAAAATCTGATCCTGTGGCAACCCGGGCAATACAAGCTAACACTCGCGCCAAACCCAAACAAAGAAAGACAAGCGGAGCGGCCATTTTACCCGGTCTCCTGGTCGGTGCGCAGTTAGTGGAAGAGAGATTTCTTCCTAAGCCGCGGAAGTGGGTACCCGTGTTGCCCCACGGAGAGGCAGGGTCAGAGGCCTTTCTGTGGGCTGAGGGCAGAGTCTCTGGGCAGCCCCAGCGCCCTGGGAAAGCCACGCACGGGAGGGAGTGAGAACTAATCCCAACGGTGGAGATTTTCCGTGCTGGAGGCTGTTTCACTCAGAGCGAAACGCGGCCGGCCTCATATCCTGGTTTGCGCGCGCAGATAAGGAGTGAGCGATTCCTCCGAGTGCCTCGGCAGTGCGCGCCCGTGTTATCGCACAGAGGGGCAGAGTCAGGGGCCTTTGTGTGGGCCAAAGCGGAATCTCGGGCCGCCCCAGCGCCTTGCAAAAGCCGCACACGGGGACGGAGCGAGACTCAATTCCAACGCTGCAACTTTTCCCTGCGGTTGGGGGTTTCACTCAGAGCGTGAGACTGCTGGCCGGATATCCTGGTTGCAGACAGTGAGTGAGAGTTTCCTCCAAGCGCCCCGGAAGTGGGCGCCCGCTTGTGTTACCGGATAGAGTGGCAGAGCCAGAGGTCTTCGAGTGGGCGGAAAGCCCGCCTGATTATGCTAGCAGCTCTGACTGACTGAGCCTTACCCAGAGCCCTGTGCTGAGTGGAAATAGAGTGGGGAGTTGCCAGCAATTTGAGCCTCTTACTATCCAGGCAGAGGCAGCAGCAACCCCATACCTGGACTATCAGGCTACTAATTGAGGAAGGAAAGACTACGAGAAAGGCTCCAGGAACACGGACTCTCTCACTGTCGGAGCCTATAAATGCTAATGAGCCTCGACTCCCAACGAGAATAAAGCACAATACATGACATTGCCATAGAGACTTATCAACTGCAAACCTCTACCTGAGCGTGCCAAAGGGGCAGAACCCGGGGTACAGAGTCACCGACCAGGAAGAGGGAGAGAAAAGGAAAAGCAAGAAGATAACCTCTCAAAATCAAGAATAATCTGCAGACTTTATAACCTATCCCATTTTATTATATTTGTTCGTTTGTTTCTATTATCTTCATTCTTGAGACTTTTTTTTCCTCCTCCAATTTGGCCGATTAACTCTCTACCGGTCTTACTCTCTCCTCTCCCTGAACTACACTACCCATAAGTGTTACATCTCCCATTATCATTTCTCTTCTCTTCCTTTCTCTCTATGAGGGTTGCACTCCAAAACCCTTAACTCTCTCTCTCTCTCTCCTTTCTTTTTTCTTCTTTTAGTGGTTCCCTCTTTTTTTCTCTCTCTCTCTTTCTTTTCTCCCTCTATATTAGTTTCTTCCTTTCTCCTTTACATCTCCTCTCATTCAAACCTCAATAACAAACAAATTATCTTATCTGGGACTCAAACCTATGTTTGTGGCATTTTGGGGGGTTTTTACTTCACCTTTTTAACTCACTAGCAGTGCTCCCATCCCTGGCTCTCCATATTATCTAGTTCTTGTTCCACTAAATACAATAGTAAGTTTTTAATTTGTCCCCCCATTTTTCCATTTTCCTCTTATTCCTCTCATCATAACTCTTAGAAAACCAACACCTAAAAGCAAATCATTTTATTCTTGACCCAAATTTTTTCCTTATTTGCTTTTTGTGGGTCCATACGCTCTTTTTTTTTTTTTTTTCTTTTATTTTTTTTTATTTTTTTTTTCTTTCTCTTTTTTGCCCCTTTATTACTTTTCCCCAATTCAGGCCCTCCATCACAGGCATTGTTTGTTATAACTCACAGTCCACCACAAGATTTTCTCAAGAAAGAGGGGAGAGGAGAGGAGAGGAAAAAAAGAGGGGGGGAATAATTTCCTTTTTTAAAAAATTTTTATTTTATTTTATTTTTCTTTATTTCATTATTAATTTTTTTTAAAAAAAACAACTCTTTTCGATTTGTTATTTTTTTATTTTTTTAACTTTTTATTCTTTATTAAATCTCATTAATACTATCAATAAAACCACCCTCAGATGCCATTAAGGAAGAGAAAATCGAATATCATGGATACAAAAGAAAGAGAGGTAACACAGCTAGATGAGGAAAAATCTATGGAGAAAAAATTTAATATATTGGAAACCTTGGAGCTAAATGACAGAGAATTCAAGATAGAAATCCTAAAAATCCTCCGAGATATACAAGAAAACACAGAAAGGCAATATAGGGAGCTCAGAAAACAACTCCATGAACACAAAGAATATATGTCCAAGGAAATTGAAACTATAAAAACAAATCAAACAGAGATGAAAAACTCAATTCAGGAGCTGAAAAACGAAGTAACAAGCTTAGCTAATAGAACAGGTCAGATAGAAGAGAGGATTAGTGACATAGAAGACAAGCAACTTGAGGCACAACAGAGAGAAGAAGAAAGAGACTCAAAAATTAAAAAAAATGAGATAGCCCTACAAGAATTATCTGACTCCATCAAAAAGAATAACATAAGAATAATAGGTATATCAGAGGGAGAAGAGAGAGAAAATGGAATGGAGAACATACTTAAACAAATAATTGATGAGAACTTCCCAAGCCTGTGGAAAGAACTAAAGCCTCAAGTTCAAGAAGCAAACAGAACTCCAAGTTTTCTTAACCCCAACAAACCTACTCCAAGGCATATCATAATGAAATTGACACAAACCAACAGCAAAGAAAAAATTCTCAAGGCAGCCAGGGAAAAGAAGAATACAACATATAAAGGAAGGCCCATTAGATTATCATCAGATTTCTCAGCAGAAACTCTACAAGCTAGAAGAGAGTGGACCCCAATATTTAAAGTCCTGAAAGAGAGGAACTTTCAGCCACGAATACTATACCCATCAAAGCTATCCTTCAAATATGAAGGAGAAATAAAAACATTCACAGATACAGAAAAGATGAGGGAATTTATCATCAGAAAACCCCCACTCCAGGAATTACTAAAGGGGGTTCTCCAATCAGATACAAAGAACAAAAAAAAAAACAGAGCCACAAGTAAAAGCTCCAAGAAGAACACAATAAAACCAAATTTAAACTGTGACAACAACAAAAAGAAAGAGGGGGAGAAGACGGAGATTAACAGTAGCAAAGGACGATGGAGTGCAAAAGTACTCACAAAATAGTTCGCTACAATGAACAGGGTAGGGACCCTTTTCATTACTCAAAGGTAACCACCATTGAAAAAACCACCACAGAAGCACATGAGATAAAAAAGATAGCAACAGAGGAAAGATGTATGGAATACAACCAAATAAAAACAAAAGATAGAAAAACGAAAGAGAAGGATCAAACAAGACACAAAACTAACAGAAAGCAAGATATAAAATGGCAATAGGGAACTCACAAGTATCAATAATTACACTAAATGTAAACTGATTAAACTCACCAATAAAAAGGCACAGAGTAGCAGAATGGATTAAAAAAGAAAATCCAACTGTATGCTGCCTACAGGAAACTCATCTAAGTAACAAGGATAAAAACAAATTCAAAGTGAAAGGCTGGAAAACAATACTCCAAGCAAATAACATCCAAAAAAAAGCAGGTGTAGCAATACTCATATCGGATAATGCTGACTACAAGACAGGAAAAGTACTTAGAGACAAAAATGGCCATTTCATAATGGCTAAGGGGACACTGAATCAAGAAGACATAACAATTCTTAATATATATGCACCAAACCAAGGAGCACCAAAATATATAAGACAGCTACTTATTGATCTTAAAACAAAAACTGACAAAAATACAATCATACTTGGAGACCTCAATACACCGCTGACGGCTCTAGATCGGTCATCCAAACAGAGAATCAACAAAGACATAGTGGCCTTAAACAAAACACTAGAGCACCTGGATATGATAGACATCTACAGGACATTTCATCCCAAAGTGACTGAGTATACATTTTTCTCCAGTGTACATGGATCATTCTCAAGAATTGACCATATGTTGGGCCACAAAAACAATATCAGCAAATTCAGAAAAATTGAAGTTGTACCAAGCATATTTTCTGATCATAAAGCCTTGAAACTAGAATTCAACTGCAAAAAAGAGGAAAAAAATCCCACAAAAATGTGGAAACTAAACAACATACTTTTAAAAAATGAATGGGTCAAAGAAGAAATAAGTGCAGAGATCAAAAGATATATACAGACTAATGAAAATGACAATACGACATATCAGAATCTATGGGATGCAGCAAAAGCAGTGATGAGAGGGAAGTTCATATCGCTTCAGGCATATATGAACAAACAAGAGAGAGCCCAAGTGAACCACTTAACTTCCCACCTTAAGGAACTAGAAAAAGAAGAACAAAGACAACCCAAAACCAGCCGAAGAAAGGAGATAATAAAAATCAGAGCAGAAATAAATGAATTAGAGACCAGAAAAACTATAGAAAAAATTAATAGAACAAGGAGCTGGTTCTTTGAAAAGATCAACAAAATTGACAAACCCTTGGCAAGACTTACCAAGGAAAAAAGAGAAAGAACTCATATAAACAAAATCCAAAATGAAAGAGGAGAAATCACCACGGACACCGTAGATATACAAAGAATTATTGTAGAATACTATGAAAAACTTTATGCCACTAAATTCAACAACCTAGAAGAAATGGATAAATTTCTAGAAAAATACAACCTTCCTAGACTGAGTCAAGAAGAAGCAGAAAGCCTAAACAGACCTATCAGTAGAGAAGAAATAGAAAAAACCATTAAAAACCTCCCCAAAAATAAAAGTCCAGGCCCTGACGGCTATACCAGCGAATTTTATCAAACATTCAAAGAAGACTTGGTTCCTATTCTACTCAAAGTCTTCCAAAAAATTGAAGAAGAAGCAATACTTCCAAACACATTTTATGAGGCCAACATAACCCTCATACCAAAACCAGGCAAGGATGGCACAAAAAAAGAAAACTACAGACCAATATCTCTAATGAATACAGATGCTAAAATACTAAACAAAATACTAGCAAATCGAATACAACAACATATTAAAAAAATAATACATCATGATCAAGTAGGATTCATCCCAGAATCTCAAGGATGGTTCAACATACGTAAAACGGTTAATGTAATACACCATATCAACAAAACAAAGAACAAAAACCACATGATCTTATCAATAGACGCAGAAAAGGCTTTCGATAAAATACAACACAATTTTATGTTTAAGACTCTCAACAAAATGGGTATAGAAGGAAAATATCTCAACATGATAAAGGCCATATATGATAAACCATCAGCTAACATCATATTAAATGGCACTAAACTGAAGGCTTTCCCCCTTAAATCAGGAACAAGACAGGGTTGTCCACTCTCTCCACTCTTATTTAATGTGGTACTAGAGGTTCTAGCCAGAGCAATCAGACAAGACAAAGAAATAAAAGGCATCCATATCGGAAAAGAAGAAGTAAAGGTATCACTTTTTGCAGATGATATGATCCTATACATCGAAAACCCCAAAGAATCCACAAAAAGACTACTAGAAACAATAAGCCAATACAGTAAGGTCGCAGGATACAAAATTAACATACAGAAGTCAATAGCCTTTCTATATGCCAACAATGAAACAACTGAGAAGGAACTCAAAAGAATAATCCCCTTCACGATTGCAACAAAAAAAATAAAATACTTAGGAATAAACATAACAAAGAATGTAAAGGACTTATATAATGAAAACTATAAACCATTGTTAAGGGAAATCGAAAAAGATATAATGAGATGGAAGAATATACCTTGTTCTTGGCTAGGAAGAATAAATATAATCAAGATGGCTATATTACCCAAAGCAATATACAAATTTAATGCAATTCCCATCAAAATTCCAATGACATTTTTTAAAGAAATAGAGCAAAAAATCATCAGATTTATATGGAACTATAAAAAACCCCGAATAGCCAAAGCAATCCTAAAGAAAAAGAATGAAGCTGGGGGCATAACAATACCTGACTTCAAACTCTATTATAGGGCCACGACAATCAAAACAGCATGGTATTGGCAGAAAAATAGACACTCAGACCAATGGAACAGAATAGAAAGTCCAGAAATAAAACCACATATATATAGTCAAATAATTTTTGATAAAGGGGCCAACAACACACAATGGAGAAAAGAAAGCCTCTTCAATAAATGGTGCTGGGAAAACTGGAAAGCCACATGCAAAAGAATGAAACTGGACTACAGTCTCTCCCCCTGTACAAAAATTAACTCAAAATGGATCAAAGATCTAAACATAAGACCTGAAACAATTAAGTACATAGAAGAAGACATAGGTACTCAACTCATGGACCTGGGTTTTAAAGAGCATTTTATGAATTTGACTCCAATGGCAAGAGAAGTGAAGGCAAAAATTAATGAATGGGACTACATCAGACTAAGAAGTTTTTGCTCAGCAAGGGAAACTGATAACAAAATAAACAGAAAGCCAACTAAATGGGAAATGATATTTTCAAACAACAGCTCAGATAAGGGCCTAATATCCAAAATATACAAAGAACTCATAAAACTCAACAACAAACAAACAAACAATGCAATAAAAAAATGGGAAGAGGATATGAATAGACACTTCTCCCAGGAAGAAATACAAATGGCCAACAGATATATGAAAAGATGCTCATCTTCTTTAGCTATTAGAGAAATGCAAATCAAAACGGCAATGAGATACCACCTCACACCTGTTCGATTAGCTGTTATTAGCAAGTCAGGTAATAGCAAATGTTGGAGAGGCTGTGGAGAAAAAGGAACCCTCATACACTGTTGGTGGGAATGTAAAGTAGTACAACCATTATGGAAGAAAGTATGGTGG
This sequence comes from Saccopteryx bilineata, assembly GCF_036850765.1. Classification (NCBI taxonomy): domain Eukaryota; kingdom Metazoa; phylum Chordata; class Mammalia; order Chiroptera; family Emballonuridae; genus Saccopteryx; species Saccopteryx bilineata. The sequence goes on along the minus strand of NW_027095516.1, from coordinate 56,930 downwards.
TTCCTCAAAAAACTGAAAATAGAACTACCTTATGACCCAGCAATCCCTCTACTGGGTATATATCCCCAAAACTCAGAAACATTGATACGTAAAGACACATGCAGCCCCATGTTTATTGCAGCATTGTTCACAGTGGCCAGGACATGGAAACAACCAAAAAGCCCATCAATAGATGACTGGATAAAGAAGATGTGGCACATATACACTATGGAATACTACTCAGCCATAAGAAATGATGACATCGGAACATTTACAGCAAAATGGTGGGATCTTGATAACATGATACGAAGCGAAATAAGTAAATCAGAAAAATACAGGAACTGTATTATTCCATACGTAGGTGGGACATAATAGTGAAACTAAGAGACATTGATAAGAGTGTGGTGGTTACGGGGGGGGAGGGGGGAATGGGAGAGGGATAGGGGGTGGGAGGGGCACAAAGGAAACAAGATGGAGGGTGACAGGGGACAATCTGACTTTGGGTGGTGGGTATGCAACATAATTGAACGACAAGATAACCTGGACTTGTTGTCTTTGAATATATGTATCCTGATTTATTGATGTCACCCCATTAAAAAAAAATAAAATTATAAAATAAAAAAAAAAAAAAAGTGAGACATTTAATTAAAATATTAGTAAATAGAGTCCTGCAATAACATCATAGAGTATAGACTGGGATATCTTTCTTCCTCTTTGTCGGGAAAGGAGAAGCCCACCATGGACACACACAAGTTTTTTTCTGTGATTCCTCTTCACTCAGTTCCTCTAGCTCCCCTCATGTCATAAATTTATGCACCGCCTGAACTATTACAATGGCCTGGGAACACCCCATTATTTAACTCCTCACGACTTCAGCTTCTCCTGTCTCCCCTGCACAGCTTTGGGTGAAAGTGTCCCCACACCCACACCAGTTTATTGTCTCTGACCACCGGAGAACTGACAGGGCTCCCGGCCATGCTCAGTGTGTTGTATAATAAACACTTTTGCTGGTCCTTGTCCCTGATTCCTGGGAGGAAGTCCCTAATCTTCACAATTTCCTGAGTGATAGAAGTGTCAGTGACAGATGCCAGGCCCCTTGGGCACGCCAGGGTTTATGTTAAGGAGCCGACTCACGGTGGGGGCCAGTAGGTTAAAGAGCAACCTTTTTATTCCAGGTCAGGGAGCAACCTTTTTATCCCAGTGTCTGAGGGAGAACGGGTCTGATGATTGAGTTCAACTACATAGCCAGAGATTGAAAGGATTGTGAATAGATACTGAAATTTCAGGGAAAACTCAGGTTATCCAAGCTCAGCTGAGCGTCTCTGGTGAAAGAAACACACGTGTGTGCTGTGAGGGAGGCCCAGACCTCGGGCACGGAAGCTGGCTACTTGGGAATCTCCCACAAACGCAGTGATCCCAGTTCCAGGACGCTTTCCTCCATAACCCAGAGTCCACATGCTGGGCTCCTCCTTCTCCAGGCCCATCTCATTTAACAGCTTTAGCTCTTCTTCCTTCTCTTCTTCCCCCAGAAATCTCTACAGTCCCCTCATTTCTTCTCCATGCTTCTTACTTTACCACAGGCCCTGATTTGCCTTGTACCACATTCAACTGCAATTGGAGGTTGTGAAAGGAGTCCCGTTGGGGATAAAGTAGTGAACACTGTGTGATATCTTGTGCCTGAGGTTCCACTGGTCACAGCCCTTTTCCAGGAAAGCATGTCTTGATGAGTCCCCTGTCCTTTATTTTGGTTTCACGTTCCTGTCTCAATGTCTGTGTAATGTTTTCCTTCTTCCTGCTCTTCCCGGTCTCCTTTCTTAATAAATAGTGTCCCCTACTTATGTGCATTCAGACTCTCACTGAGGTCATCCTCCATGTCTGTGGTGCTTTCTACCAACACGGTATTATGTCAAGATATTCAAGTTAAGAAATTTGGATGAAGTCCTGGCTGTTTGGCTCAGTGTAGAGTGTTGTCCTGGAGTGTGCATGTGCTGGGTTTGATTCGCTGTCAGGGCACACAGCAGTAGTGACCATCTGCTTTTCCACTCCTCCCACTCCTCATTCATTCTCTCTCTCTCTCTCTCTCTCTCTCTCTCTCTCTCTCTCTCTCTCCCCCTCCCCTGTAGCCATGGCTCGACTGGTTCAAGCGCATCGGTCCTGGGTGCTGACGATAGCTCTGTTGGGTCTCTGCCTCAGGCATTAACAATAGCTTGGCTGCATGCATAGCTCCAGATGTGCAGAGCATCGGCCCCACATACTGGCCAGGGGATGTGTGAGAGTCTGCCTCTCTGTCTTCCCTTCTCTCACTTGGAAAAGAAAAAAAAAAGGAAGGCTGGTTGAATAATCACAACACATTAGGCAACATGGCCATTAATAGTGAACCAGTAATCTGTCTGATACAACCACAGACATCATGAAGGTGAGAATTTCATCTTTATTATGTTTCCATGAGAGATGCATTGCATTGTCTTTTTTAATGATCTAAAGCAGGCGTCCCCAAACTAAGGCCTGGGGGCCGCATGCGGCCCCCTGAGGCCATTTATCTGGCCCCGCCACACTTCTGGAAGGGGAACATTTTTCATTGGTGGTCAGTGAGAGGAGCACTGTATGTGGTGGCCCTCCAATGGTCTGAGGGACAGTGAACTGGCCCCCTGTGTAAAAAGTTTGGGGACCCTTGATCAAAAGTAACACACAAACATGTTATCTAGGCAAGTTAAGAAATTACAACTGTATCCTCTAAATATAATAATAAAAACTGAAGAATAAATACATACATTTACAAGACTATGATAGAATTACCCACGTAGCTGTAAGATAATTGATGTTATGTAATTATAATGGAGAAAAACCACAGAAATCTATGCTGAAATCGTAAAAAAATTATATTTCCATATGATAACAGCTATAATACTCATCAAAAAAACTGTAGATATACATATTTTTAAAACTATGACTGTTTTAAAGTAATATAAATATTAAATATGAGAATATAATAATGCTAGGGGCACCATTTAAAAAAAGGAATAAAACCTATGGCACACATTAAGCTATCACAACCTTATGGTTCTAATTTTATCCTTTTAAAGTATTTCCCTCTGATTCTGAGTCCCTGCTTTGTAGCTGCAGATGGCTCTAGACTGTTGCAACCCCAAGTGTAGAAATTATAGGACCCGTAACTTACATCACGGGGAGATTTGAATTCAACAACCTGAAATTTGGGGTGGTGCCTCAGGAAGGGAAGGAAGCTGCAATAACCCTGCTTTCCTCTAGTCCTTCTATGAGAGCAGGATGTGTTAGCTCTTCAGCTCGTTGGAGATCATTCTAAGTTCTGCTCAGTTATATGCGCAGGAGGCTCCACTTTCCTGTCCTCGTGTCTGCCATTAGCATCCGGATGGTCATCGTGCTGAAAACTCGAATCTCCCCTGGGCTGAGCGATGTAGAAAAAGAGAAAGAGACAGGATGTCACATTTCAAAAAGGCAACTCTCCAGATAGAAAGTCTATTTAAATTCTCAGTCAGTTCTAATCAGGGTTTAGGCTAATCTGTTGTCCCAGTAGAGCCCAAGCTCTGTGTCAATCAGGCGTCCCTGATTCGACTTCCCCGTGCAGTGGGACACTCCTGCTTATCAGCAGGGCTGGCAGCCTCTTTGAGACTACTCTTGAGGCGGCTATGAGGATGCTACCGTTAAGTGCCACTGGAGGAAAAACACGACTGAAACTCAAATTAGTTGCAATAATCACACAGGCAATTTATTACTCGCAAATCTTTTTGGCGTGCCTGGGTACAGCTTGAGGGGGCCCCATCGTCGTGCTGCTCTCGGCTGTCTTTGGTCAGAGCTCAGAGCGGCGTGGAGACAGTCCACATCAATGTTGGAGTGTGGGTGACTACTGCAGCAGGGGGCCCCTCAGCTTTAGTACCTTTTTTGGCCAATGCCTTCTAACAGGTGTCAATCTACAGGATTATCACCTCAAACAACCTTTTTGTGAATTCCTCACAGGAACTATGCTCTATGTCAATCTACTGAAATGTTTACATTAAACCACTTTTTAAGTTGTTCTAAAATCAAGCCACTTCTTATCTATGTATAACCACACACATACTAACTGGGCCTTGCTTGTAAGTCAGAGTCTGTTTATCACATTACAGAGTTATGGCACCAAGTTACTTCTTATCTATGTATAACTTCACACACATACTAACTGGGCTCTGCTTGTAAGTCAGAGTCTGTTTATCACATTACAGAGTTATGGCACTAAGCCACTATATTAATTCCTATCCAAATAGCATAACTTTATTTAATTTTAATAAATTTAATATTTTAATTACTTTTGTATATCTTCCATATTTTTATATTTTTATATATATTTAATTACTATAACCTTCTATTACTAAAACATCTGTAAAGCCAAGTTTATCTCTAATCCTCCATTTTCAAACCCACTCTTGAACCGTTTTTTTTTTTGTTTGTTTGTTTGTTTTTGTTTTGTTTTTTCTTTTCCATTTTTCTGAAGCTGGAAACAGGGAGAGACAGTCAGACAGACTCCCGCATGCGCCCGACCGGGATCCACCCGGCACGCCCACCAGGGGCGATGCTCTGCCCACCAGGGGGCGATGCTCTGCCCATCCTGGGTGTCGCCATGTTGCGACCAGAGCCACTCTAGCGCCTGGGGCAGAGGCCACAGAGCCATCCCCAGCGCCCGGGCCATCTTTGCTCCAATGGAGCCTTGGCTGCTGGAGGGGAAGAGAGAGACAGAGAGGAAAGCGCGGCAGAGGGATGGAGAAGCAAATGGGCGCTTCTCCTGTGTGCCCTGGCCGGGAATCGAACCCGGGTCCTCCGCACGCTAGGTCGACGCTCTACCGCTGAGCCAACCGGCCAGGGCGAACCATTGTTTTTAAGTGTGATTTTTGGGTTTTGATTTTGGACTGGAGTCCAAAAATTACTGAATATCGTCTATAATAGGCTTTATAGCAAGGACTTTAGGTGGTTCTGTTCAGGGAGTAGCACACACAAAAGTGCTGCTTTAGCTCACTCACACCTGGTTCTTCTGCACACTTCACTGACACATCTACATCACAAACCATGAGACCAATGCCTGATCCCTAATCCTATCCCTGGATCCTATGTTGAGCCAGACTACCTTGTCTAACCCTGGCTAGTGCTTTGATCTGAGTGTCTGTGGTCCCCATAGTTCATAACCCCTACGGTGATGATATTAAGAGTTGGCGGCGTTTGGCAGGTGATTAGGTCATTGGGTGGAGCGTTATTTTTTTTTCTTTTTATTTTTTTTTTGTATTTTTCTGACGCTGGAAACGGGGAGAGACAGTCAGACAGACTCCCGCATGCGCCCGACCGTGATCCACCCGGCATGCCCACCAGGGGGCAATGCTCTGCCCCTGGGGCGTCGCTCTGCCACGACCAGAGCCACTCTAGCGCCTGGGGCAGAGGACAAGGAGCCATCCCCAGTGCCCGGGCCATCTTTGCTCCAACGGAGCCTTGGCTGTGGGAGGGGAAGAGAGAGACAGAGAGGAAGGAGGGGGGGCGGGGGTGGAGAAGCAAATGGGCGCTTCTCCTACGTGCCCTGGCCGGGAATCGAACCCGGGTCCCCCGCACGCCAGGCCGACGCTCTACCGCTGAGCCAACCGGCCAGGACCGGGTGGAGCGTTATTGAATGAGATTATTGCCCTCCTGAAAGACCCCAGAGAGGTGCCTCATCTCTTCCAGTGTGTAAGGACACGGTGAGAAGGTGGCCAACTGCAGAGCTGATGACGTTCCTCAGCAGAGCCCGACTGTGCTGGCACCTGATCTCAGACTTGCAGCCTCCAGAAGTGTGAGAAATAAATGTGTGCTGCTTGTAAGTCCCTCATTCTGTGCTATTTGTCCCAGCAGCCAGAATGGACTAAGAAAGCTAGTTCCCAAGATTTAAACCAAACTTTCCTCAATCCTGTGCCCAAACCTGTCACTAGAAGATGTCTATTGTAGCAAGCCATGCTGGATTTGGTATATAGGCAGTAGAAGGACGAGTTTCCTGATTTGGGCACCAGGGTTGAGGACAGCAATCCTCCAATGTGCCTTTCAGTTGAGGGGAGTGTGGAGTGTATGTTTCCTCCACAAGAAAAAAACTTAAGAGGCTCTTACGGTGCAAGAATTAGGAAAAGGATGGTGAGAGAGGGAAGGAGGAATGAGAAGACACATTTTTCATCCAGCATGTTGGAAGGAAGCAGGTTACCTTGATGTTGGCTTCTCTCTCTAGTCAGCTTGAGTTTGAGGTTTCCACTTGTGTGCAGGACTGGAAATCAAGGGGAGCCTTTTCAACTGTGAAAGGTAGACCCAAGTTATGACAGCGTTTCTGGGCAGCACTGTCAGTGTTCAGAAGTACTAGGGAGGGTCTTCTGCATGAGTCCCACTCATGGAAAAGCATTAGAAGTAAACACACTGTCAGTTTTTTGTTTGTGGTGGCAGCTCTTAGGGTCTGCTCTCTGAGTGACTTTCAAATATACAGTGTAGTATTGTCGCCCATAGACACCATGGTATGCACCCCCAGGACTTACTATGTATCTAATAACCGGGATGTTTTCCTTTTGGGCCAAGTTTACCTATTGATCCCCACCTCAATCAGTCACCAATGTGTACTCTGTATCTCTGAGGACTTTTAATGACTCCACATGTAAGTGAGATCATACAGTATTTTATCCATTTATTTCTTTTTTAGTGAGAGGAGGTGAGGCAGAGAGACAAACTCCCTCATGTGCCCTACTAGGATCCACCCAGGAAGCTCAGTAGGGGGCGATGCTCTGCCCATCTGGGGCCATTGTTCGGTTGCAACCGCAGCTGATTTTTGCCCCTGAGGTGGAGGCCATGGAACCATCCTCAGTTCCTGAGGCCAACTCGCTCGAGCCAATCTAGCCATGGCTTTGGGAGGAGAAGACAGAGAGAGAGAGAAGGAGAGAGGACGAGAGAGAGAAAGAGAGGAAGAGAGAGAGAGAAGGGGTAGTGGCAGGGGTGGAAAAGCAGATGGTCGCTTCTCCGATGTGCCCTGACCAGGAATTGAACCCAGGATGTTCAGATGCTGGGCTAATGCTCTACCACTGAGCAAACTGGCCAGGGCCCATACTGTATTTATGATCTCAGTTTTTGCCCACAAGCTTAATTAATGTCTCAAATGGCAGGATTTGCTCTTTTTTTTATGGTTGAGTCATACTCCATTGTAGATATGTACTCCATTCATTCATCTATGGACACAGGTTATTTCAATGTCTCGGGTGCTGGGAATTTTGATGCTGTGAACATGAGGTGCAGATACAGTTTTTAAATATACTGCTCACAAACATTAGGGAATATTTCAAAATGAACGTGAAGCGATAAAAAAAGCATTTGAATTTTTTATTAAACAGGAACATCAGAAAAGCAAATGAGAAGTGAAAGAAAGTTGTTTGTTATGCAAATGAGATACAAACCCAACTTTGATATCATTGGTGAAAATGCACTATAGAAATGTCTGAAAGTACGGGAGTATCTGCACGTTCCCTGACCCCTAATTTATGTGAGCATGTGGCTTTTATATCCTTTGGATATATCTGCGGTTGCTAGATCATAAGGTAGTTTTATTTATACTTCTTTGAAAAACATAATAGTGTTTCCATAGTGGCTGCAACAATTCTCATTCCCACCACCAGCACACACGGCTTATTTTCTCCACATTCTCCTCAGCACTAATCTCCCAGCCTTGGCACTTGTGCTACTTGGGGGTGAGTGGGGAGGGGTGTCTCTGCCCTGGCTGTTCCTTCTCTGCACACTGTAACACGAAAGGCTGGTGACCTCCTTTCTCACATGGGGGAACTTGCTGGTTTCTAACACAGCCGGAATCATGTTTGTTGGGTTTACATGAGGCCCGGGAATGTCTACCTCTCTCACCAGAAGCAGTGAATGAGGTCATATGCATTGTGCATGGGTCCCCAGCCACACTCTCTGCCCCTGGGTTTGTGGGATTCCTCCAGGACCTCAAGGTAGTAGGTCTGGGATCAAAGGTAAGGTGAATAAAATCTGCTATCAGCTGAATATCCTCAGAAAGCCAAACCTTGAGTCATTGGTGCCAGGTAAGGCGTACATGGGCCAGAGCCATGGGCAAACACAGCCTTGGCCAGTCTTAGGGGTGAGCCTGATAACCAGGCTTCCCAGCCCTCGTCCCTGCCCCCCACACAGTGCTCTGAGGGGCCAGAGGTCCCCTCCTGGGTTAGAGGAAGCGGTTCCTCCAGAGGCCCCAGTTTGGTACTTGGTTGGGTTTCAGTAGCCAATGTCATGGGTGCCCAGGCCGTGGGAATTTTTTGAACCCAGGACTTTTGGTGTTAGAACCAGTGTAGACCCCAGACAAATGTGCATGACCGGCCACCTCAGGTTCAGTCAGGGTGTTCTGGGTCCTGGCCCGTTTCATCAGTGTGGGGGTTCTCTCCCAAACTCCACCCTCTGGGGAATAACGCTGTCCTGTTGGGTTTCTGGCCCAGGGCCCTGCTTTCAGCTGATTGTGCCCAGGATGCATGGCTGCTCTCTGGCTCCTGGGAAGCACTCAGCAACCCCATTCCTCCTGCTGGAGAAAGGGACTCACAGGCCCCTTTGTTACAGAGGTGCCCGAGTCTCAGAACAAACACCTGGGGAGGGATCTGTACTGTCCTCTCTCCCTCATAGAGGGCTGCCAGGCACTGCAAGTTCATCACCATAGTGAACACGTGTTCAAGGAAAGGTTACTGGCCACAGTCAGACCCGGTCTGTGTGTTACCTTGGGCAGCTCTTGGTTGCCCGCATGTGGGAATGTCTGGAACACGTTGTAGATGGCCTGTCTCAGGAAACTAGAGTGTGTGGTCCTGGGCCCAGGCCACCCCAGTCCCAGCTCAGACCCTGTTCAGGTGAGGGGCCCCAGGCAGCAAAAGATGATGAGACTCACCTGTCTGCTCATTACTTTCTCCACCAGGAAGCTGTTCCTTCTTATCTGGCTTCTTGGGGCCTCCAGTGGGTAATAGACCATCTTGCCATTAAGGATCTTGGCCCGATCAGTTCAGTTCCTTGGTCCAGAATAATTGTGCTGTGTGTTGTGGTCTCTCCTCAGACCTTCATGGGCTCATAGCCGGAATTGTGCACACCCACCCAAGATGAATGAACACATGGACACACTCACCCCACCAAAGACACCCCTACATGATTATGGTGCTGTAGATACACATTGATAACCCAGAACACAGGTCTTTTCAATACAGATATATCAAACCCAAGGTGTAAGAGAGCTGAAGTCAGGAATGTGTACAAACCCAAACACACAGCTAAACACTGACAGGCGCAGCCCTGAACCTCCCACAGACCCTGTGCACCTCCGTGACCTCGTACTTCGTACACGAACCCCTGTCCGTCCCCATGGCCCCATCCTGGCCTCCAGGCCCTCCAGGAGCCCTTAGCAGGAAAGGTGGTGGTAGGCTGTTCAAGACAGACACTCAGAGGGGATGGAGCCGGGGTGCTAGCAGCTTGGAGTCACCTTCCTTCTGGGTGGCGCGGTGCTCAGGCTCATCGCAGCCCATGTGCCAGAGTGGAGCCACCTGAGCTCCTACCAAAGTGGGTGCAATTGAAGAATTTAAATATTTATTTTTGCATCCTATATTTTGAAAATCTTTAACCTAAATTTATTTTTTTTAAGTCCCAGCCCTGGCTGTTTGGCAAAGCTGTGGAGCATAGGCTCAGCATGTGAAAGTCCTCAGTTCGATTTCCGCTCAGGGCACACAGGAGAAGCACCCATCTGCTTCTCCCCCCTCCCCCCTCTCCTTCCTCTCTATCTCTTTCTTCCTCTCCCACAGCCAAGACTCCATTGAAGCAATGATTTTCCCGGGCACTGAGGACAGCTCCATGGCCTCTGCCTCAGGCGCTAGAGTGGCTCTGGTTGCAACAGAGCAACAGCCCAGATGAGCAGAGCATCACCCCTTGGTGGACATGCTGGGTGGATCCCAGTCAGGCACATGTAGTAGTCTGTCTGACTGCCTCCCCGCTTCTACCTTCGGAAGCATCAATATTAGTTTTTCGTTGCACATGAGACACCTTAATTGTTCATTGATTGCTTTCTCATATGTACCTTGACTGCGGGCCTTCAGCAGACCGAGTACCCCTTACTCAAGCCAGCGACCTTGGGTTCAAGCTGGTAAGCCCTTGCTCGAACCATATGAGCCCACGCTCAAGCTGGCGACTTCGGGGTCTCGAACCTGATTTCTCGGCATCCCAGTCCGACGCTCTGTCCACTGCGCCACCGCCTGGTCAGGCAATTTTTTAGCTATGTAGAACAATAAAAATGACATAACCTTTATAAGATAAATTAGAAAAGAGAGAAATTTGGATGGAATTTTTACTAAAACAAGCTTTGGACACATGAATGGGAAACACGCAGGAAAGCAAATACTAGAGGTGAGGGGAAAATGACATTGTGAATAATTCTGTTTCACAATATTTTTGTATATGGGCAAATAAAAATCCAGTTTCAAACATTTAGGTGTACTGTAATCAAGATCTACCTAGTCCCATAGAATAAGTTACTTCCTCAAGCTTTCAAGAGCTTTTTTTGTAAAAGCAGAACTAGTCAGGTTTTCTGAATGCAGCTTTAAGGACACACTCGCTAATATATCCCATCCAAAAAGTCCAACTTTTACATTCTGCTTCAGTTCACTAATAAGGAAACCTTGCTGAGGAGCTGTGTGTGCAGAGCAGAGGAAGCTCGGGGTTCTGCAGGACCTGATGTGCAGTGTGAGAAAATAACGGAGAGGTGAACTCTGGGAAAGAGCTCAGTGAAACTGGGTGGCAGAAAGAGCGGGAATCTTGGAGACTGAGCGGAGCTGGTCAGAGGCAGGAGGAGGGCAAGTCACAAAAGCCAAAGGAAGGTCCAGGCAGTGTGCAAAGGAGCCTTGAAGGTGAGCCAGTGTCGGGACTGAGTCTTGGAAAGAGACACAGAGGACATCCTGTGGGCAGCAGCGATTCCTGAAGAGTTCTACCTGCGGGAGTGGTTCAGAGGACCGGGAGAGCACCGGAGGGTGGATCTCAGCTCCCAGAAATCAAGCGTCTATAAAAAGGTTTGAGTCAGGAGCATTCCCTGTGATGAATTTCTCATAATATCAAAATAAGTTCATAGACTCTTACTGAGTTATCACTGAAAGTATCTTGCACTTAAGTGTTTTTGCTGGAGGCAGTCAGGCAAACAATCAGTCTTTATCGTTTGTCTTACGCTTCTATGGACAGGATTAGAAGTGGTGACTGTTTTGGTCTAAAATAAGCTAGTTCTCCGCTGCCACAAGAATGTTTTGCTAGTCTTCCTCTTTCTCCCCAGTCTCCTCAGGTTCGTGATCCATTTTAAACCGTGTGGTACCATGGCAAACATAAATTTAACAAACTTTTAGGTTGGTTTTCTTGAAGATGACCCTAATTTTAGCTTGGACCTTATGACCTAACATTGAACAAAAAGGAAATTACAGGCTCCTGTTTTGTCAATTCTGGGTGAAAATGTTAGCCAATGAAAAAAAGTCTTGCTGTGCGCTGGCTGGGTGACTTGGTGGATAGAGAGTCATCGTGGCTCACAGAGGTCCTGGGTTTGATCACCAGGTAGGGCAAATGTGAGAAAAATTCTGCCTGGCTCCCCTCCTGCTCTTGACATTAGAAGTCAGAGCTCAGGGCTCTGGTTTGCAGGCAGACTGCATTCACCTCATAGTCTTTGGCAAACTGAAGGCCAGGGCAGGAGGGATGGACTTACCTGGTCTTCAAACCCTGAGCATACTGGGAGAGAGGGGCCAGTCACAGGGTTGTGTCTTCTAACATGAATTCACCCCGCAGGCAGGCGTGTATTGAGACTGAGAGTTCTCCTGGATCTAAAAGAAGTATCATTCTGAGCCATGAGCACACCAGGTTGTGGCCAGGGGAGCCAGCTCGGGCTGTACCCCATTGAGACAGGCAGGCAGCCTCTGTTGTTTGTGAGTGTTCAGGGGTCCCCCTCCTCACACTCAGTCAGCACACCCAGGACTCCCCTTCCTAGGAGGCATTGCTGCTGGTTTTAGGCCGTGCAGTCTTGAGCCGCCTGGTCCAGCTGGGCTGACAGAAGTGTTTCAATAGAGTTTCCCCGACATCTGGCCAGTCTGGCCTTTCTTATCTTTCGTCGGGGCAGGGCGATGGCAGTAGACCTGGCTGTACTGCGTTCTGCAGGGAAGGCAGAAAGGAGGGTGTGGAGGTCTCGAACCCTTGGAGAGGCCTCTTCAGTGAGTCTTGACCTCCAGCTGCTCTTTCTCCCACATCCCCAGAAGCTCACGGCTGCCCCCAGAAAGGCTGCAGGAACACAGTCCTCACCCGGTTAGACACGGAAGCCAGCCTAACTGCAGAGCTCAACAACTGCCCTTCAGTGCCCTGGCCCTGGAGACCAGGGTGACTTGCCCCAGAAGCGTCCCTGCCTTCCCCAGCTCCAAGCTCCAAAACCTTACAGCAGGTTTTCGCCTCTCCTCCCACTGCCACATCCCCCATGCAGTCTTTGCTTTGCCAGAGGGCCCTGGTCACTGTCGACTGGGGGGCTGGTTAGGGGAGTGGGGCGTGTCCCAGGCACAGGGTAAGTCTCCTCTTCTGAGTGAGGGGGCTGTGCTTGGCCACATGGAGGCAAGGAGTCTGCAGGGAAAGATGCCCTGAGTTTATCAGCCCAGCTACCCCTTTGTAATGGAGTTTAGAGGGCCTGTATGGACTCAAAGGTGTTGGTACAATTTCTCTGGCCTGTGCACCAATGCCCAGGAAGGGCATCCACTGGATGACATGGGCCAGATGCCCAGATAGCTGAGAACTTGCTGCAGAGATGGGTCTTCCTGGGTCACTGGAGGGCTCACGAGGATGACCTGCAGTTGCTGTCTGCTATGGTCTCATTCCTGTTTCTGGTAGGTGCTCAACAGACTTATGTTCTAGAGGGTTGTGTGACCAGTGGCCAGGACTCCTGGCCCTGGGCGCAGTTGCATGCTGTCTCAGGTCAGGGATTTTGGTGGGAAAAGGGGTGGAGGAGCGGGTGCTCTCTCTTCCCAGGGGTCTGGAGGCCACAGAAGGGCCTGAAAGGGGCTGTGGGCTAGAGGAGGAGTGATGGGCAGGGCCAGGCTGGAGGAGAGGAGAGGAGAAGAAGGAGGATTGAGGGGGAAAAGGTTCATGGACAACCAAGTGGTTCTGTGGAGGCTGCAGGGCTTGTAGCATTTCATGGGAGTAGGGGGCCTGCTGGGGAGAAAGGGAACTTGGTTTGGTGAGGTGGGGGAGCTTGAGGACGACAAAGCTGAGGTCTCAGATTGGGGTCCTACGGAAGGGTGTGGAGAAGAGCTGCTGAGGAGGAAGGGGCATGAGAAGTGGAAGGTGGAAGGGGTTTTTGGTGATAGTAGGAAACTGGAAAGCAGCTGAGGAGGCAGGGACTTGGGAAGGGGAAGGTGGAGAAGGTTTGCTGGAGGCAGAAGAAAAGCCAGATGGCTTCTTCATCGCACGAATGCTTGAACAGCATGACAGCAAGATCCACCCGTGGGGTCTAGCATCTGCCTCTGCCCTTGTGACCTTATAAGCAGAGGATTCTAGAGAGAGTCCGGCAAGCCTGTCTGAAGCACATCTGTGTGCACTGTAGGCCTGGCAAACCACGGTCTCTCTGTACTCAGTGCACTTTACTTTCCTATGGATTTGTGTTAAGGTTCAGGTGCAGGGCGCAGTGGGTAGACAAACGTACACTTTGCAGAGTGTGGTACTGGCCTGGCAACATACATACTTATTGCAATATTATTGACCACATTTCCTGTGATTTAATTAACATTCTGGGTTTATTTACTAATCTAAATATATACTTCTCAATTTCTTCACCTTTTTAATTTTGTCCCTATAAACCCTGCCCTTTAATGAGCAACATCAGTGTTCTGATTCTGTTTTGTTTGTTCGTTGATATTGCTCTTTAGATTTCACATAAAAGTGCAATCACGTGGTATCTGTCTTTCTCTGACTTATTTCATTGAGCATAATAACCTCTACGTCCATCGATCCGTCACAAATTGTAAGGTTTTTTACTTTTGTTTGAATAATATTCCAAAGTATATATGTAGCATGCTTAATTGTTTAAGTGAGAAAAGGGGAGACAGTGGGACAGACTCTTGCAGGCACCCTGACTAGGATCTCATTCTGGTGCTGATGCTTGTATCAACCGAGCTGTCCTCAGCGCCTGAGGTTGACATCGAGCCAATGGCTGTGAGAGGGAAAGTGAGAGTGAAGGAGGAGAAGAGGAGAATGAGAAGTCTCCTTGAGGATTCCTTTTTATTTGAGGGGGGGAGTCATTGATATGTGAGACTTTCCTTTCGATGCACCTTGGAGTAGGTGTTTTGTGTTGAGGTAACTCGGATTTCTCTTTGCTTCTTGGATTTGAGACTCTCACTCTTTCCACAGGCTTGGGAAGTTCTCATCAATTATTTGTTTGAATAGGCGCCTGCTCCATTCCCTTTTTCCTCTCGTCTTTTTCTGGTATGCCCCTTATTCTTATATTGCTCTTTCTGATGGAGTCAGACAATTCTTACAGAGCTCTGTCATTTGTTTAAATTCGTGCGTCTCTCTCTTCTCTGTAGTGTTACTTGCCTGTCTTCAATGTCACTGATTCTCTCCTCCATCCTGCATGTTCTATTAGCTAAACTTGCCTCCTCATTTTCCTGTTCATGTATTGAGTTATTCATCTCTCTCTGGTTCATTTTTAAAGTTTTATTCTCTTTGGCAATGTACTCTTTCTGTTCATTACTTTGTTTTTTGAGCTCATTAAATTGCTTATCAGGCCTGACCAGGTGGTGGCGCACTGGATATAGTGTCGGACTGGGATGCAGAAGACCTAGGTTCGAGACCCCAAGGTTGCCAGCTTGAGTGTGGGCTGATTTCGTTTGAGCAAAGCTCACCAGCTTGGACCCAAGGTCGCTGGCTCAAGCAAGGGGTTACTCGGTCTACTGAAGGCCCCCGGTCAAGGCACATATGAGAAAGCAATCAATGAACAACTAAGATGTTGCAACGAGAAACTAATGGTTGATGCTTCTCATCTCTCTCCGTTCCTGTTTGTCTTTCCCTATCTATCTCTCTCTCTGTCTCTGTAAAAAAAAAAAAAAAAAATGCCTATCAGTGTTTTCTTGAATCTCATTCAGTACTTTTGAAACTTCAGTTTTGAATTGTCTGTGGCTTAACTCCAAGGTTTCCATGAAGTTGAGTATATTTTTCTGGAGATCTGTCTGTGCTACATCACTGTCTTGTGTATCCGTCATATTTGATTTTTTCTTCCTTGATGGCAATTGAGAGTGAGAAGGAAAAAAGGAGGAAAATGAAATAAAAAAGGTAGAACACACTGCAAAAACTAAGATTAAAAAATATTAGGGCCCTGGCCGGTTGGCTCAGCGGTAGAGCGTCGGCCTAGCGTACGGAGGACCCGGGTTCGATTCCCGGCCAGGGCCAGGGCACACAGGAGAAGCGCCCATTTGCTTCTCCACCCCTCCGCCGTGCCTTCCTCTCTGTCTCTCTCTTCCCCTCCCACAGCCTTCCTCTCTGTCTCTCTCTTCTCCTCCCACAGCCAGGGCTCCATTGGAGCAAAGATTGCCCGGGCGCTGGGGATGGCTCTGTGGCCTCTGCCTCAGGCGCTAGAGTGGCTCTGGTCGGAACATGGCGACGCCCAGGATGGGCAGAGCATCGCCCCCTGGTGGGCAGAGCGTCACCCCATGGTGGGCGTGCCGGGTGGATCCCGGTCGGGCCCATGCGGGAGTCTGTCTGACTGTCTCTCCCTGTTTCCAGCTTCAGAAAAAATGCAAAAAAAAAAAAAAAATTAAAATAATTTTTTTAATATTTACTGAGAAGGGCAGTGCCCTGTCCGAGGTCTCTGGGTCTGCAGGTGTCATTGCTAAGAGGACTCAGACTCCTAGGCCAAGTGTGTTGTCCACTTTGTTACCGTTCTTCTAATAGAAGCTAAAGTGCAGCGCTAACCAAGTTTAGTGCAACACACAACACTGCCTTAGTGCACCCGTATCTCACGTTTCCAAGCTTGTATTCTGCATTCCTGTGGATTCTTTGATTTTTAGGAATAGAAAGAAACAGTAAGAAAACATGTAAGCAGATTAGTGGCATTTTTTAAAATTTTTATTTAATGTTGGCCAACTCTTCGCAAAAAGAGTCAATGTTTATATTCACCAATGAGAGTAAGAGGTTCATTTGCTCCGATTTTGTAGTAACAATGTCAGATGTCTCCCCTGTATTACCATTTTACTCCTCCTGAGTGTTCACAGGGTGTGGTTTCATTGAGCTTTTTTGGTGGTATTTTGGCCGGCGGATTTGGCCTCAAAAAGCCAGTTTACTGATGACTTCAGTGACGTTTTCAACTGTGAACAATCTGTACACTTTACCAAGAGTAGTGGAAAATGCAGGAATCCAAGTGAGCTTTCTCACTTTACTTTGGGATGCATTTTGGGAGGTTTAGAAGAATCCATACTTGAAAACTAAGCACAGACATAGATAAAAGTTATTATGTAAAATGCAGTTGATAGATTGTCAGATCAGCAGTGTGAATCTTAGTCAAATTCGCATACACGGGTAGTGTGATACCTTAGGGCTATTGAGGTTGAGCTGAGATTATGACCAGTGTGTTTGAGAGTCACAGAAAATGGAAATACCTTCCATTACATGCTTTGTATGGAGTATTAGAAGAGGAACTGATTTTATGTGTGTGTTGTAAAGGTTTCCTAGGACTTGGAAATTGTTCTGTAATAAAGCTGATATAAGATGCAGCTTTCATAGTGACAACCAGTGAATCATTGTGATACACGGAATATACTCGGTTTTGTAAGCAGAGGTCCTCCTGTTCAAGGAGAACTTGGTGCTTATGATTTGTCCAGGCACCAAAATACTGTGATT
>NW_027095516.1:35787-39534 GCF_036850765.1 Saccopteryx bilineata | reverse complement strand
GCCCACCTTCCCCAACGTACATGAAAGTTTACATGAGGAGCAGGACCTGCTCTTTTTTGAAATCAAAGAAAGTTCTAAGAAAGGATCAATGAAAATCATGAGAGGAAAATTCCACCTGATGATGAGGATGAGGAGGGGTTTCCTGTGCTTATACTGTAGAGATGTCAGTGGGAACAGGTCAGGAATCACCCTGGGGTGGTCTGGGGTCAGAGGAAAGGCGTAGCTTTTTTTTTTTTTTTTTTAAACACATTGTCACCTGAACAAAGACAAACATCCTTTTGCACAAGTCAGGCCCACCCTCTGGTAACCTTTGCAGAGCTCACTGTGAATGGTGAATGGCTGAGATCTCTGAGGAAGCAGCGTGGCCCCAGGTCGCAAGCTCACTCTGTCAGTCGCATCCTTTGTTTCTCCACAGAGCCTGTGAGAGTGCCCACCCTCCTAGCCAGCAACACCACAGTCACAGAGAACAAAGATGCCGTGGTCCTGACCTGCTACACAAACGGGATTTCCACCCAGTGGTTCTTCAATGGCATGAGTCTGCGGCTCACGGAGAGGATGAAGCTGTCCTGGCGCAATCGAACTCTCACTATAGACCCTGTCAGGAGAGGGGATGCTGGCAGTTACCAGTGTGAGGTCTCCAACCCTGTCAGTTCCCGGGAAAGTGCGCCCCTAGAGCTCGATGTGAAATATGAATGATCCTCTTCCCCTTCTCCATGTTATTAAATTCTGAATAAATTTCTTTGCATCTTTTTAATAGATTTGTTGTGAAGGTAGAAATTAATTAGAAGACTTGCACTGAGTCAATAAATATTCAAAAGTGTGAGCTGACTTTGTCATTATTGTTAACTTAAGATCACATTCCACTCCAGATCCGACTTCCGGCTGGTCTCAGTTGCACCATCTCCACAGTGGAGGTGACCCCGGGTCCCTCAGAGGACAAGATGCAGTTGTGTGATGACCACTGGGGGCACGTGGTGAGCTCGCAGGAATCTGAGCCCTGTCTCTCCTCTAGGGGGATGCATGGAGGGCGCCCGGACACTGCTGTGGACAGTAGACAGGAAGACAACCATGTAGGTAGCAACACAGATCTTTTTGTTTGATCTCTCTGAAAAAAATTCTAACATCTCCTTGAGTATTCTTATTTTCATGGCTATGGTCTTATTTGTTTAAGTTTAGTGTGACTCTGTCTTTTCTGTTAATAGAATATAATTGGAAATGTTGGTAATAAAACCAAGGGTTTGGCTCAAGTGTCCTTGTTCAGCCTGATATCCACAGAATTAGAAGTGACCGCACCCCCTATGAAGCAGAGTCAGACCTTATGAATATTTTGGTGTCTCTTGGAGAAGGAGGCATAACCCAAAGCTAGGGAGCCTGCAGGTGAAGTGAGAGGTTGAGGCTCCCTAACCTCAAGAGGCTATGAAAGCTCCCATCTGAGTTCTCATTAAAACAACAACAACAACAACAACAAAACCCCTGCCTCAGAGCAATCTATGTGGTGAATGTCAGCTCTTCTGCACTTAAGTTACTAATCAGGCCAAACCGAGTGACACCAGCCATGCTGTAAGATCAGAAATCTCTTCTTGGAGGGTCCATGTGATCTTCAAGTGACTTTGGACAGCCTGGGGAGGGGTCTGGAAGAGTCGAAGAATTTCTCCTCATAGCCCAGTGTCGCAGCGGACCTTCAGGGCCCATTGGAGAGCTAAGGCAGAGTCACTATAATTATTTCTAATATTAGTTTCAGATTACTTACTTTTGTATAACATTTCAATTATATAAAACTATGGCTGGTTATAAGCCTCTATAGGTAGCTATTCAGACATATTCCATACTTGGTGAAAAATCACCCAAGATACACTGTACTGGAACAGCTATAGGACCCTTGTTCAGATCAATGAGTTTGGTACAGTGTCAAAAGCAGGCTTTTCTCTGCAGGCTCCATATATCATGCTGTCACAGCTTCTTCAGGGATTCACATTCATGGCTGATTCTCCTAAGAACTGATTAAAAACTGTGTTCTGGGCCCTGGCCGGTTGGCTCAGTGGTAGAGCGTAGGCCTGGCATGCAGGAGTCATGGGTTTGATTCCCGGCCAGGGCACACAGGAGAAGCGCCCATCTGCTTCTCCACCCCTCCCCCTCTCCTTCCTCTCTATCTCTCTTTTCCCTTCCCACAGCCAAGGCTCCATTGGAGCAAAGTTGGCCCGGGTGCTGAGGATGGCTCTGTGGCCTCTGCCTCAGGTGCTAGAATGGCTCTGGTCGCAACAGAGCAATGCCCCAGATGGGCAGAGCATCGCTCCCTGGTGGGCATGCTGGGTGGATCCTGGTCGGGCGCATGTGGGAGTCTGTTTGACTGCCTCCCCATTTCCAACTTCAGAAAAATACCGCCCCCCAAAAATAAATAAATAAAGTATTTGATGTTGAAAAACATAAAAATAAAAAAATAAAAACTGTGTTCTGACTTAAAGACACGGTGTACTGTGCTAATTTTTGACAGGGTGATGGGTTGTTTGTGGCAGCCAACGAAGATAGGGAAGTTTGGCTTTTTTATATAACTGGGAGGGCTCCACACAGGCAGTTTGAAGGCTATGTGAAAACCGTTCATACAGTAAATTTTGCAGCAGATGAATATCCTGTTGTTACTGGGGTGATGATTATATAGTTAGATTATGGAATATTCCAGAATCTAAAGAAATTCTGACATTTAAAGAACATTCTGATTATGTGAGATGTGCATGTGCTAGCAAACTAAACCCAGATCTCTTTCTAAGAGGGTCATATAATCATGAGGTGAAGATGTTTGTTTGATACAGTAACAAACAAGAATATTATCTCTGTTGAGCATGGACAGCCAGTGGAGAGTGTCCTGCTTTTTCTCTCTTGAGGTCTTCTGGTATCAGCAGGAAGTTGTAATGTTAAAGTTTGGGACATGTTAAAAGAAAGACAGTTGCTAGTGTCTTTGAAAAATGATCATAAAACTGGGATGTGTTTATGTCTGAGCAGCTCTGGACAGAGAGGTTGCTCTCTGGTTCGCCGGAGAGGAAGTTGAAAGCATAGAGCACAGCTTCCTCCATAGTAATCCACAGTTTTGTTTCTGCAGTTTCAATTTTGAGTCTTGCACTTGCACATGAAGATGAGACAATAGTTTTAGGAATGACCAATGGAATATTGACTGTCAAACATCAGAAATCTGAAGCAAAGAAGTATTCTCTTCCCAGAAGAGGAAGGCCTGCATATCAAACTCTTTTTTTTAATTTTTAAAATTTTTTATTTATTCATTTTAGAGAGGAGAGGGAGAGACAGAGAGAGAGAGAGAGAGAGAGAGAGAGAGAGAGAGAGAAGAGAGACAGAGAGAGAGAAGGGGGGAGGAGCTGGAAGCATCAACTCCTGTATGTGCCTTGACCAAGTAAGCCCAGGGTTTTGAACTGGCGACCTCAGCATTTCCAGGTCGATGCTTTATCTACTGCGCCACCACAGGTCAGGCTTCAAACTTTTATTAAAGAAAAAACTTCCATGAAGTAATGGGATGACATTTTAGTCAATAGGCTGTAAAAAAATAAATACATAAAACAGATAGACCTGTATGATAGACAGCTGAAAAATATCCAGGTCTCCAAAGCACTTGACAGGGTCCTTGAGCACAGCTGTACAATAAAGACACCTGAGATTACAGTTTCCATCATAAAAGGAACTTAATCTAGGAGGAGTCCTTGCAAATGCCCTTGAAGGTCAGGATGAAAAGGAAATCAGTTG
>NW_027095516.1:0-35690 GCF_036850765.1 Saccopteryx bilineata | reverse complement strand
ACATGTGAGTTTCTTTCACCAGAGACGCTCAGCTGAGCTTTGATAACCTGAGTTTTCCCTGAAATTTCAATATCTATTCACAATCCTTTCAATCTCTGGCCATGTGGTTGAACTCAACCTCCAGGCCCGTCTTCCCCCAGACACTGGGCTCTACTCCCTGACCGTAATCACAGGGTTGGTCCTTCACCTGACTGGCCCCTCCCTGAGTATGCTCCTTAACATAAACCCAGGTGTGCCCAAGGGGCCGGGCAAGGGTCGCAAACACTTTATCACTTAGGAAACTGTGAAGATTAGGGACTTCCTCCCAGGAATCAGGGACAAGGGCCAGTAGAGTGTTCAGTATACAACACACTGAGCATGGCCGGGAGCTCTGTCAGTTCTCTGTTGGTCAGAGACAATAAACTGGTGTGGGTGTGGGGACACTTTCAGCCAAAGCTGTGCAGGGGAGACAGGAGAAGCTGAGGACATGACGAGTGAAATAATGGGGTGCTCCCAGGCCATTGCAATAGCTCAGGCGACGCACAAACTTAGGACATGGGGGTGCTAGAGGAACTGAGCGAACAGGAGTCACAGAAAAAACTTGTCTGTGAGTCCACGCTGGGTTTCTCTTTTCCCAACAAAGGGGAAGAACGGTATCGCAGTCTATACTCTATGATGTTATCACAGGACTCTATTTACTAATATTTTAAGTAAATGTATCCCTTTAAAGTGAGCAGGATACACCCCTTTCCCTTATTAATCAAAGCTACCTACCAACAAAACATATAAACTCTGTCTGTTTCCTGACAAAAAACAACAAAAAAAAAACCCATTTAGAATACTGGAACTCTGAACACCCAATATTATATAAGAAAGAACGGTTTTGTGGGTATCCCCACCCACTTTTTCTTTTTTTTTTTTTCTTTTTTCTTTCTTTTTTTTTTTTCTTCATTTTTTCTGAAGCTGGAAACAGGGAGAGACAGTCAGACAGACTCCTGCATGCGCCCGACCGGGATCCACCCGGCGCGCCCACCATGGGGCAACGCTCTGCCCACCAGAAGGCGATGCTCTGCCCATCCTGGGCGTCGCCATGTTGCGACCAGGGCCACTCTAGCGCCTGAGTCAGAGGCCACAGAGCCATGCCCAGCGCCCAGGCCATCTTTGCTCCAATGGAGCCTTGGCTGCGGGAGGGGAAGAGAGAGATAGAGAGGACAGCGGGGCGGAGGGGTGGAGAAGCAAATGGGCGCTTCTCCTGTGTGCCCTGGCCGGGAATCGAACCCGGGTCCTCCGCACGCTAGGCCGAGGCTCTACCGCTGAGCTAACCGGCCAGGGCCCACTTTTTCAAAGACTATCATTCAATAATCACACAGAAGTAACTATAGCCGATCAGGTGATTTTTTTAAGCCAAGTAAGACAGAGAAAACATCAGTTTGGAAGTAACAAGTGCCAAAGGCCAATGAATGGTCAGGGGAGAAGAAGGACTAAAAAATGTGCTGTGGATTTGACTATAATTAGGTGACTGCTAACTTTTACCAACAGATGTGGCAAAGTGGTAAGGACTAAGGGAAGACACTGACAACTGAAGCTGGAATGGGAAGCGAGGACATCTTTATGAGAGAATACTTCTATCCCTGGATTCAGCAGTAAGGATGGGAAGGTGTCTACCTGAATCACAGTATTTTGGTGCCCGGACAAATCATAAGCACCAAGTTCTCCTTGAACAGGAGGACCTCTGCTTACAAAACCGAGTATACTCCATGTGTCACAATGATTCACTGGTTATCACAGTGAAAGCTACATCTTATATCAGCTTTATTACAGAACAGTTTCCAAGTCCTAGGAAACCTTTACAACACACACATAAAATCAGTTCCTCTTCTAATACTCCATACAAAGCATGTAATGGAAGGTATTTCCCTTTTTCTGTCACTATCAAACACATGGTCATAATCTCAGCTTAACCTCAACAGCCCTAAGGTACCACACTACCTATGTATGCGAATTTAACAAAGCTTCAAGCTGCTGATCTGACATTCTATCAACTGCATTTTACATAATAACTTTTATCTATATCTATGCTCCATTTTCCAGTATAGATTCTCCTAAATCTCCCAAAATGCATCACAAAGTAGAGTGAGAAAGCTTACCTTAGATTTCTGCATTTTCCGCTACTCTTGGTAAAGTGTAGAGATTGTTCACAGTAGATAAAGTCAGTGAAGTCATGAGTAAACTGGCTTGTTGAGGCCAAATCTGCTGGCAAAAACACCAGCAAAGAAGCTCAATGAAACCACACCCTGTGAACATTCAGAAGGGGTAACAGGGTAACAGAGAGGAAACACCTGACATTGTTACTACAAAATCAGAGCAAATAAACCTGTTACTCTCATAGGTAAATATAAACATTGACTCTTTTTGCAAAGAATTGACCACCATTAAATTAAAAAAAAAAATTTAAATGCTGCTAATCTGTTTACATGTTTTCTTACTCTTTCTTTCAATTCTTAAAAATCAAAGAATCAACAGGAATGCAGAATACAAGCTTGGAAACGTGAGATACGGGTGCACTAAGGCACAGTTTTGTGTGTCGCAGTAAACTTGGTTAGCGCTGCACTTTAGCTTCTATTAGGAGAACGGTAACAAAGTGGACGACACACTTGGCCTGGGAGTCTGAGTCCTCTTAGCAATGACACCTGCAGACCCAGAGACCTCGGACAGGGCACTGCCCTTCTCAGTAAATATTAAAAAAAATTATTTTAATTTTTTTTTTTTTTTGCATTTTTTCTGAAGCTGGAAACAGGGAGAGACAGTCAGACAGACTCCCGCATGGGCCCGACCGGGATCCACCCGGCACGCCCACCATGGGGTGACGCTCTGCCCACCAGGGGGCGATGCTCTGCCCATCCTGGGCGTCGCCATGTTCCGACCAGAGCCACTCTAGCGCCTGAGGCAGAGGCCACAGAGCCATCCCCAGCGCCCGGGCAATCTTTGCTCCAATGGAGCCCTGGCTGTGGGAGGAGAAGAGAGAGACAGAGAGGAAGGCTGTGGGAGGGGAAGAGAGAGACAGAGAGGAAGGCGCGGCAGAGGGGTGGAGAAGCAAATGGGCGCTTCTCCTGTGTGCCCTGGCCCTGGCCGGGAATCGAACCCGGGTCCTCCGTACGCTAGGCCGACGCTCTACCGCTGAGCCAACCGGCCAGGGCCCTAATATTTTTTAATCTTAGTTTTTGCAGTGTGTTCTACCTTTTTTATTTCATTTTCCTCCTTTTTTCCTTCTCACTCTCAATTGCCATCAAGGAAGAAAAAATCAAATATGACGGATACACAAGACAGTGATGTAGCACAGACAGATCTCCAGAAAAATATACTCAACTTCATGGAAACCTTGGAGTTAAGCCACAGACAATTCAAAACTGAAGTTTCAAAAGTACTGAATGAGATTCAAGAAAACACTGATAGGCAATTTTTTTTTTTTTTACAGAGACAGAGAGAGAGATAGATAGGGAAAGACAAACAGGAACAGAGAGAGATGAGAAGCATCAACCATTAGTTTCTCGTTGCAACATCTTAGTTGTTCATTGATTGCTTTCTCATATGTGCCTTGACCGGGGGCCTTCAGCAGACCGAGTAACCCCTTGCTTGAGCCAGCGACCTTGGGTCCAAGCTGGTGAGCTTTGCTCAAACGAAATCAGCCCACACTCAAGCTGGCAACCTTGGGGTCTCGAACCTAGGTCTTCTGCATCCCAGTCCGACACTATATCCAGTGCGCCACCACCTGGTCAGGCCTGATAAGCAATTTAATGAGCTCAAAAAACAAAGTAATGAACAGAAAGAGTACATTGCCAAAGAGAATAAAACTTTAAAAATGAACCAGAGAGAGATGAATAACTCAATACATGAACAGGAAAATGAGATGGCAAGTTTAGCTAATAGAACATGCAGGATGGAGGAGAGAATCAGTGACATTGAAGACAGGCAAGTAACACTACAGAGAAGAGAGAGACGCACGAATTTAAACAAATGACAGAGCTCTGTAAGAATTGTCTGACTCCATCAGAAAGAGCAATATAAGAATAAGGGGCATACCAGAAAAAGACGAGAGGAAAAAGAGAATGGAGCAGGCACCTATTCAAACAAATAATTGATGAGAACTTCCCAAGCCTGTGGAAAGAGTTAGAGCCTCGAATCCAAGAAGCAAACAGAAATCCGAGTTACCTCAACACAAAACACCTACTCCAAGGTGCATCGAAAGGAAAGTCTCACATATCAATGACTCCCCCTTAAATAAAAAGGAATCCTCAAGGAGACTTCTCATTCTCCTCTTCTCCTCCTTCACTCTCACTTTCCCTCTCACAGCCATTGGCTCGATGTCAACCTCAGGCGCTGAGGACAGCTCGGTTGATACAAGCATCAGCACCAGAATGAGATCCTAGTCAGGGTGCCTGCAAGAGTCTGTCCCACTGTCTCCCCTTTTCTCACTTAAACAATTAAGCATGGTACATATATACTTTGGAATATTATTCAAACAAAAGTAAAAAATCTTACAATTTGTGACGGATCGATGGACGTAGAGGTTATTACACTCAATGAAATAAGTCAGAGAAAGACAGATACCACGTGATTGCACTTTTATGTGAAATCTAAAGAGCAATATCAACGAACAAACAAAACAGAATCAGAACACTGATGTTGCTCATTAAAGGGCAGGGTTTATAGGGACAAAATTAAAAAGGTGAAGAAATTGAGAAGTATATATTTAGATTAGTAAATAAACCCAGAATGTTAATTAAATCACAGGAAATGTGGTCAATAATATTGCAATAAGTATGTATGTTGCCAGGCCGGTACCACACTCTGCAAAGTGTACGTTTGTCTACCCACTGCGCCCTGCACCTGAACCTTAACACAAATCCATAGGAAAGTAAAGTGCACTGAGTACAGAGAGACCGTGGTTTGCCAGGCCTACAGTGCACACAGATGTGCTTCAGACAGGCTTCCCAGACTCTCTCTAGAATCCTCTGCTTATAAGGTCACAAGGGCAGAGGCAGACGCCATCCCTACAGTTGGATCTTGCTGTCATGCTGTTCAAGCATTCGTGCGATGAAGAAGCCATCTGGCTTTTCTTCTGTCTCTTGCAAACCTTCTCTCCACCTTCCCCTTCCCAGGTCCCTGCCTCTTCATCTGCTTTCCAATTTCCTACTATCACCAAAAACACCCTTCTGCCTCCCACTCCCCATGCCCCTGCCTCCTCAGCTGCGCTCCCCCACATCCTTCCACAAGATGCCCATCTGGGACCTTGATCTTGTCCTCCTCAAGTTCCCCCACCTCACCAAACCAAGTTCCCACTTCTCCCCAGCAGGACCCCTACTCCCATGAAATGCTACAAGCCCAGCAGCCTCCACAGAACCACTTGGTTACCCATGAATCCCTTCCCACCCAATCCTGCTTCCTCTCCTCTCCTCCAAACTGGCCCTGCCCATCACTCCTCCTCTAGCCCACAGCCCCCTTCAGGCCCTTCTGTGGCCTCCAGACCCCTGGGGCGCTGGAGCACCCGCCCCTACACCCCTTTTCCCATCAAAATCCCTGTCCTGAGACAGCCTGCAAACTGTGCCAGGACAAGGAGCCCCTGCCACTGGTCACACAGTCCTCTCAACGATTAGTGTCTCAGGCACCTACCAGGAACAGGAATGAGAACATGGCAGATGGCAGCTCCAGGTAAACATGGTGGGCTCTCCAATGACCCAGGAAGCCCCATCTCTGCAGCAAGTTCTCAGCCACCCAGGCGCCTGGCCTGGCCCGTGTCACCCAGTGGATGCCCCTCTTAAGGGCTGGTCCACAGGCCACAGAATTTGTAACAGGTTCCTGTATGTCCACACTTCAGCCCCCACAGGCTCTCTAAGCTCCATTACAAAGGGGTAGCTGGGCTTGGTAAACTCAGGGCATCTTTCCCTGCAGACTCCTTGCCCTCCATGTGGCCAAGCACAGTCCCCTCACTCAGGACACTTACCCTGTGCCTGGGACACGCCCCACTCCCCTAACCAGCCCCCCAGTGGACAGTGACCAGGGCCCTCTGGCAAAGCAAAGACTCTGCATGGGGGAAGTGGCAGTGGGAGGGGAGGGGAAAACCTGCTGTAAGGTTCTGGAGCTTGGAGCTGGGGAAGGCAGGGACGCCTCTGGGGCAAGTCACCCTGGTCTCCAGGGCCAGGGCACTGAAGGGCAGTTGTTGAGCTCTGCAGTTAGGCTGGCTTCCGTGTCTAACCGGGTGAGGACTGTGTTCCTGCAGCCTTTCTGGGGGCAGCCGTGAGCTTCTGGGGATGTGGGAGAAAGAGCAGCTGGAGGTCAAGACTCACTGAAGAGGCCTCTCCAAGGGTTCGAGTCTCCACACCCTCCTTTCTGCCTTCCCTGCAGAACACAGTACAGCCAGGTCTACTGCCATCGCCCTGCCCCGACGAAAGATAAGAAAGGCCAGACTGGCCAGATGTCGGGGAAACTCTATTGAAACACTTCTGTCAGCCCAGCTGGACCAGGCGGCTCAAGACTGCACGGCCTAAAACCAGCAGCAATGCCTCCTAGGAAGGGGAGTCCTGGGTGTGCTGACTGAGTGTGAGGAGGGGGACCCCTGAACACTCACAAACAACACAGGCTGCCTGCCTGTCTCAATGGGGTACAGCCCGAGCTGGCTCCCCTGGCCACAACCTGGTGTGCTCATGGCCCAGAATGATACTTTCTTTTAGATCCAGGAGAACTCTCAGTCTCAATACACGCCTGCCTGCGGGGTGAATTCATGTTAGAAGACACAACCCTGTGACTGGCCCCTCTCTCCCAGTATGCTCAGGGTTTGAAGACCAGGTAAGTCCATCCCTCCTGCCCTGGCCTTCAGTTTGCCAAAGACTATGAGGTGAATGCAGTCTGCCTGCAAACCAGAGCCCTGAGCTCTGACTTCTAATGTCAAGAGCAGGAGGGGAGCCAGGCAGAATTTTTCTCACATTTGCCCTACCTGGTGATCAAACCCAGGACCTCTGTGAGCCACGATGACTCTCTATCCACCAAGTCACCCAGCCAGCGCACAGCAAGACTTTTTTTCATTGGCTAACATTTTCACCCAGAATTGACAAAACAGGAGCCTGTAATTTCCTTTTTGTTCAATGTTAGGTCATAAGGTCCAAGCTAAAATCAGGGTCATCTTCAAGAAAACCAACCTAAAAGTTTGTTAAATTTATGTTTGCCATGATACCACACGGTTTAAAATGGATCACGAACCTGAGGAGACTGGGGAGAAAGAGGAAGACTAGCAAAACATTCTTGTGGCAGCGGAGAACTAGCTTATTTTAGACCAAAACAGTCACCACTTCTAATCCTGTCCATAGAAGCGTAAGACAAACGATAAAGACTGATTGTTTGCCTGACTGCCTCCAGCAAAAACACTTAAGTGCAAGATACTTTCAGTGATAACTCAGTAAGAGTCTATCAACTTATTTTGATATTATGAGAAATTCATCACAGGGAATGCTCCTGACTCAAACCTTTTTATAGATGCTTGATTTCTGGGAGCTGAGATCCACCCTCCGGTGCTCTCCCGGTCCTCTGAACCACTCCAGCAGGTAGAACTCTTCAGGAATCGCTGCTGCCCACAGGATGTCCTCTGTGTCTCTTTCCAAGACTCAGTCCCGACACTGGCTCACCTTCAAGGCTCCTTTGCACACTGCCTGGACCTTCCTTTGGCTTTTGTGACTTGCCCTCCTCCTGCCTCTGACCAGCTCTGCTCTGTCTCCAAGGGTTCTGCTCTTTCTGCCACCCAGTTTCACCGAGCTCTTTCCCAGAGTTCACCTCTCCGTTATTTTCTCACACTGCACATCAGGTCCTGCAGAACCCCGAGCTTCTTCTGCTCTGCACACACAGCTCCTCAGCAAGGTTTCCTTATTAGTGAACTGAAGCAGAATGTAAAAGTTGGACTTTTTGGATGGGATACATTAGCGAGTGTGTCCTTAAAGCTACATTCAGAAAACCTGACTAGTTCTGCTTTTACAAAAAAGCTCTTGAAAGCTTGAGGAAGTAACTTATTCTATGGGACTAGGTAGATCTTGATTACAGTACACCTAAATGTTTGAAACTGGATTTTTATTTGCACATATACAAAACTATTGTGAAACAGAATTATTCACAATGTCATTTTCCCCTCACCTCTAGTATTTGCTTTCCTGCGTATTTCCCATTCATGTGTCCAAAGCTTGTTCTAGTAAAAATTCCATCCAAATTTCTCTCTTCCTTTTCTAATTTATCTTATAAAGGTTATGTCATTTTTATTATTCCACATAGCTAAAAAATTGCCTGACCAGGCGGTGGCGCAGTGGACAGAGTGTCGGACTGGGATTCCGAGAAATCAGGTTCAAGACCCCAAGGTCGCCAGCTTGAGCGTGGGCTCATATGGTTTGAGCAAGGGCTTACTAGCTTGAACCCAAGATCGCTGGCTCGAGCAAGGGGTACTCGGTCTGCTGAAGGCCCATGGTCAAGGTACGTATGAGGAAGCAATCAATGAACAACTAAGGTGTTTGAATGCGCAACGAAAAACTAAAGATTGATGCTTCTCATCTCTCCATTCCTGTCTGTCTGTCCCTGTCTATCCTCTCTGACTCTCTCTCTGTCACTGTAAATAAAAAAATATTACAATACTTTCTTGCCAGATAATAGTTACTGACCAGGTTTCATTTTTAGACAAAGTGTGTTTTCCATTCCTCACATATTGTAATGTACAGAATGTCTTCCTTAGTTGTTTTTATTGGGTTTCATACTTCTTTTAAAATTTTTTTGTCCGAAGGTAGAAGCGGGGACATGTGCCTGACTGGGATCCACCAGCATGTCCACCAGGGGGTGATGCTCTGCTCATCTGGGCTGTGGCTCTGTTGCAACCAGAGGCAGAGGCCATGGAGCTGTCCTCAGTGCCCGGGAAAATCATTGCTCCAATGGAGTCCTGGTTGTGGGAGAGGAAGAAAGAGATAGAGAGGAAGGAGAGGGGGGAGGGTGGAGAAGCAGATGGGTGCTTCTCCTCTGTGCCCTGAGAGGAAATCGAACCAACGACTTTCACATGCTGAGCCTATGCTCCACAGCTTTGCCAAACAGCCAGGGCTGGGACTTTAAAAAAAAAAAATTTAGGTTAAAGATTTTCAAAATATAGGATGCAAGAATAAATATTTAAATTCTTCAATTGCACCCACTTTGGTAGGAGCTCAGGTGGCTCCACTCTGGCACATGGGCTGCGATGAGCCTGAGCACCACGCCACCCAGAAGGAAGGTGACTCCAAGCTGCTAGCACCCCGGCTCCATCCCCTCTGAGTGTCTGTCTTGAACAGCCTACCACCACCTTTCCTGCTAAGGGCCCCTGGAGGGCCTGGAGGCCAGGATGGGACCATGGGGATGGACAGGGGGTCGTGTACGAGGTACGAGGTCACGGAGGTGCACAGGGTCGGTGGGAGGTTCAGGGCTGCGCCTGTCAGTGTTTAGCTGTGTGTTTGGGTTTGTACACGTTCCTGACTTCAGCTCTCTTACACCTTGGGTTTGATTTGTCTGTATTGTAAAGACCTGTGTTCTGGGGTATCAATGTGTATGTACAGCACCATAATCATGTAGGGGTGTCTTTGGTGCGGTGAGTGTGTCCATGTGTCCATTCATCTTGGGTGGGTGTGCACAATTCCGGCTATGAGCCCATGAAGGTCTGAGGAGAGACCAAAACACACAGTGCAATTATTCTGGACAAAGGAACTGAACTGATGGGGCCAAGATCCTTTATGGCAAGATGGTCTATTACCCACTGGAGGCCCCAAGAAGCCAGATAAGAAGGAACAGCTTCCTGGTGGAGAAAGTAACGAGCAGACAGGTGAGTCTCATCATCTTTCGCTGCCTGGGACCCTCACCTGAACACGGTCTGAGCTGGGACTGGGGTGGCCTGGGCCCGGGACCACACACTCTAGTTTCCTGAGACAGGTCATGTGCAACGTGTTCCAGACATTCCCACATGCGGGCAACCAAGAGCTGCCCAAGGTAACACACAGACCGGGTCTGACTGTGGCCAGTAACCTTTCCTTGAACACGTGTTCACTATGGTGATGAACTTGCAGTGCCTGGCAGCCCTCTCTGAGGGAGAGAGGACAGTACAGATCCCTGCCCCAGGTGTTTGTTCTGAGACTCGGGCACCTCTGTAACAAAGGGGCCTGTGAGTCCCTTTCTCCAGCAGGAGGAATGGGGCTGCTGAGTGCTTCCCAGGAGTCAGAGAGCAGCCGGGCATCCTGGGCACAGTCAGCTGGAAGCAGGGCCCTGGGCCAGAAACCCAACAGGACAGCGTTCTTCTCCAGAGGGTGGAGTCTCGGAGAGAACCCTCACACTGATGAAACGGGCCAGGACCCAGAACACCCTGACTGAACCTGAGGTGGCCAGTCATGCACATTTGTCTGGGGTCTACACTGGTTCTACACCAAAAGTCCTGGGTTCAAAAAATTCCCACGGCCTGGGCACCCATGACATTGGCTATCGAAACCCAACCCAAGTACCAAACTGGGGCCTCTGGAGGAACCGCTTCCTCTAACACAGGAGGGGACCTCTGGCCCCTCAGAGCACTGTGTGGGGGGCAGGGACCAGGGCTGGGAAGCCTGGTTATCAGGCTCACCCCTAAGACTGGCCAAGGCTGTGTTTGCCCATGGCTCTGGCCCATGTACGCCTTACCTGGCACCAATGACTCAAGGTTTGGCTTTCTGAGGATATTCAGCTGATAGCAGAGTTTATTCACCTTATCTTTGGTCCCAGACCTACTACCTTGAGGTCCTGGAGAAATCCCACAAACCTAGGGGCAGAGAGTGTGGCTGGGGACCCATGCACAATGCATATGACTTCATTCACTGCTTCTGGTGAGAGAGGTAGACATTCCCGGGCCTCATGTAAACCCAACAAACATGATTCCGGCTGTGTTAGAAACCAGCAAGTTCCCCCATGTGAGGTGGGAGGTCACCAGCCTTTCGTGTTACAGTGTGCAGAGAAGGAACAGCCAGGGCAGGGACACCCCTCCCCACTCATCCCCAAGCAGCACAAGTGCCAAGGCTGGGAGATTAGTGCTGAGGAGAATGTGGAGAAAATAAGCCTTGTGTGCTGGTGGTGGGAATGAGAATTGTTGCAGCCACTATGGAAACACTATTATGTTTTTCAAAGAAATATAAATAAAACTACCTTATGATCTAGCAACCGCAGATATATCCAAAGGATATAAAAGCCACATGTTCACATAAATTAGGGGTCAGGGAACGTGCAGATACTCCCGTACTTTCAGACATTTCTATAGTGCATTTTCACCAACGATATAAAAGTTTGGTTTGTATCTCATTTGCATAACAAACAACTTTCTTTCACTTCTCATGTGCTTTTCTGATGTTCCTGTTTAATAAAAAATTCAAATACTTTTTTTTTATCGCTTCACATTCATTTTGAAATATCCTCTAATGTTTGTGAGCAGTATATTTAAAAACTGTATCTGCACCTCATGTTCACAGCATCAAAATTCCCAGCACCCGAGACATTGAAATAACCTGTGTCCATAGATGAATGAATGGAGTACATATCTATGATGGAGTATGACTCAACCATAAAAAAAGAGGAAATCCTGCCATTTGAGACATTAATGAACCTTGTGGGCAAACACTGAGATCATAAATATAGTATGGGCCCTGGCCAGTTTGCTCAGTGGTAGAGCATTAGCCCAGCATCTGAACATCCTGGGTTCAATTTCTGGTCAGGGCACACCGGAAAAGCGACCATCTGCTTTTCCACCCCTGCTACTACCCCTTCTCTCTCTCTCTTCCTCTCTTTCTCTCTCTCGTCCTCTCTCCTTCTCTCTCTCTCTGTCTTTTTCTCCCAAAGCCATGGCTAGATTGGCTCGAGCAAGTTGGCCTCAGGAACTGAGGATGGTTCCATGGCCTCCATCTCAGGGGCAAAAAACAGCTGCGGTTGCAACCGAACAATGGACCCAGATGGGCAGAGCATCGCCCCCTACTGAGCTTCCTGGGTGGATCCTAGTAGGGCGCATGAGGGAGTTTGTCTCTCTGCCTCACCTCCTCTCACTAAAAAAGAAATAAATGGATAAAATACTGTATGATCTCACTTACATGTGGAGTCATTAAAAGTCCTCAGAGATACAGAGTACACATTGGTGACTGCTTGAGGTGGGGATCAATAGGTAAACTTGGCCCAAAAGGAAAACATCCCTGTTATTAGATACATAGTAAGTCCTGGGGGTGCATACCATCGTGCCTATGGGCGACAATACTACAGTGTATATTTGAAAGTCACTCAGAGAGCAGACCCTAAGAGCTGCCACCACAAACAAAAAACTGACAGTGTGTTTACTTCTAATGCTTTTCCATGAGTGGGACTCATGCAGAAGACCCTCCCTAGTACTTCTGAACACTGACAGTGCTGCCCAGAAACGCTGTCATAACTTGGGTCTACCTTTCACAGTTGAAAAGGCTCCCCTTGATTTCCAGTCCTGCGCACAAGCGGAAACCTCAAACTCAAGCTGACTAGAGAGGGAAGAAGCCAACATCAAGGTAGCCTGCTTCCTTCCAACATGCTGGATAAAGAATGTGTCTTCTCCTTCCTCCTTCCCTCTCTCACCATCCTTTTCCTAATTCTTGCACCGTAAGAGCCTCTTAAGTTTTTTTCTTGTGGAGGAAACATACACTCCACACTCCCCTCAACTGAAAGGGACATTGGAGGATTGCTGTCCTCAACCCTGGTGCCCAAATCAGGAAACTCGTACTTCTACTGCCTATATACCAAATCCGGAAACTTGACCCTACGAGCTGAAAAGTGCACATCGATACTGGCAAGTCTAATTTTTGAAGGATGCCCACAACTGCCCCACAGTAGACAGAAAATGACTTGGGTGTGCTTTGGTCTGAAGCTCTTCTTCTCACCCCCAGTTTGGAGCACTTAAACTTACAGAAGCGTTTACAATCTCTCATGCTCATGCCTACCACGTTTAATGAGTGTAAAAACTTTTGTAATTCAACAAAGCTAAGTAGACAACCGGCAGAAGTAGTTCTATGCACCCCAGAGCCCAACACCTTTTTACAGCACAACAGAGTGGAACATGTGCTCTATGTGGAGAAGAATAAGGTTTTTTTTTTGTTTGTTTGTTTGTTTTACATTTTTCTGAAGCTGGAAATGGGGAGAGACAGTCAGACAGACTCCCACATGCGCCCGACCGGGATCCACCCGGCACGCCCACCAGGGGGCGATGCTCTGCCCATCCTGGGTGTTGCCATGTTGCGACCAGAGCCACTCTAGCGCCTGGGGCAGAGGCCACAGAGCCATCCCCAGCGCCCGGGCCACTTTGCTCCAATGGAGCCTTGGCTGCGGGAGGGGAAGAGAGAGACAGAGAGGGAAAGCGCGGCGGAGGGGTGGAGAAGCAAATGGGCGCTTCTCCTGTGTGCCCTGGCCGGGAATCGAACCCGGGTCCTCCGCACGCTAGGCCGACGCTCTACTGCTGAGCCAACCGGCCAGGGCAAGAAGAATAAGGTTTTCCCTCTCCCATTCCCCCCTCGCCCCCGTAACCACCACACTCTTAGGTGACAGAGGACAATCTGACTTTGGGTGGTGGGTATGCAACATAATTGAACGACAAGATAACCTGGACTTGTTATCTTTGAATATATGTATCCTGATTTATTGATGTCACCCCATTACAAAAATAAAATTATTAGAAAAAATTAAAAAAATAAATAAAATAAATAAAAAGTTTAAAAAAAAAAGAAGAAGAAGGTTTTAATGCTTATGTTACAATTTAACAAACAGTGGAAACTGAGGAACACCCCAGAGCTGTATAACAGATTCTTCATTTCCCATTCCTTTCATTCTTCAAATAAAGCCAATACAACCCACCTGTCATGTTCTACCTCTCTGGGACCAGGTACTTGTGAACAGTCCTCCTCAGCCTTGAGGGGCATCATCCCATCAAACAATGTGTTTGATTAAGAGGGGGGAAAAAGGAGAAATAAGGTAAACAATGCCCAAATGATATGGTTGATCAGTGATATTTTATGCAAAAACTTTTTTTTTTTTATAATTTTATTTTTTTAATGGGGTGACATCAATAAATCAGGATACATATATTCAAAGATAACAAGTCCAGGTTATCTTGTTGTTCAATTATGTTGCATACCCACCACCCAAAGTCAGATTGTCCTCTGTCACCTTCTATCTTGTTTTCTTTGTGCCCCTCCCCACCCCCTATCCCTCTCCCATTCCCCCCTCCCCCCCGTAACCACCACACTCTTATCAATGTCTCTTAGTTTCACTATTATGTCCCACCTACATAAGGAATAATACAGTTCCTGTTTTTTTCTGATTTCCTTATTTCGCTTCGTATCATGTTATCAAGATCCCACCATTTTGCTGTAAACGTTCCGACGTCATCATTTCTTATGGCTGAGTAGTATTCCATAGTGTATATGTGCCACATCTTCTTTATCCAGTCATCTATTGATGGGCTTTTTGGTTGTTTCCATGTTGTTTCTGAGTTTTGGGGATATATACCCAGTAGAGGGATTGCTGGGTCATAAGGTAGTTCTATTTGCAGTTTTTTGAGGAACCACCATACTTTCTTCCATAATGGTTGTACTACTTTACATTCCCACCAACAGTGTATGAGGGTTCCTTTTTCTCCACAGCCTCTCCAACATTTGCTATTACCTGACTTGCTAATAACAGCTAATCGAACAGGTGTGAGGTGGTATCTCATTGCCGTTTTGATTTGCATTTCTCTAATAGCTAAAGAAGATGAGCATCTTTTCATATATCTGTTGGCCATTTGTATTTCTTCCTGGGAGAAGTGTCTGTTCATATCCTCTTCCCATTTTTTTATGGGATTGTTTGTTTGTTTGTTGTTGAGTTTTATGAGTTCTTTGTATATTTTGGATATTAGGCCCTTATCTGAGCTGTTGTTTGAAAATATCATTTCCCATTTAGTTGGCTTTCTGTTTATTTTGTTATCAGTTTCTCTTGCTGAGCAAAAACTTCTTAGTCTGATGTAGTCCCATTCATTAATTTTTGCCTTCACTTCTCTTGCCATTGGAGTCAAATTCATAAAATGCTCTTTAAAACCCAGGTCCATGAGTTGAGTACCTATGTCTTCTTCTATGTACTTAATTGTTTCAGGTCTTATGTTCAGATCTTTGATCCATTTTGAGTTAATTTTTGTACAGGGGGAGAGACTGTAGTCCAGTTTCATTCTTTTGCATGTGGCTTTCCAGTTTTCCCAGCACCATTTATTGAAGAGGCTTTCTTTTCTCCATTGTGTGTTGTTGGCCCCTTTATCAAAAATTATTTGACTATATATATGTGGTTTTATTTCTGGACTTTCTATTCTGTTCCAATGGTCTGAGTGTCTATTTTTCTGCCAATACCATGCTGTTTTGATTGTCGTGGCCCTATAATAGAGTTTAAAGTCAGGTATTTTTATGCCCCCAGCTTCATTCTTTTTCTTTAGGATTGCTTTGGCTATTCGGGGTTTTTTATAGTTCCATATAAATCTGATGATTTTTTGCTCCATTTCTTTAAAAAATGTCATTAGAAGTTTGATGGGAATTGCATTAAATTTGTATATTGCTTTGGGTAATATAGCCATCTTGATTATATTTATTCTTCCTAGCCAAGAACAAGGTATATTCTTCCATCTCATTATATTTTTTTCGATTTCCCTTAACAATGGTTTATAGTTTTCATTATATAAGTCCTTTACATTCTTTGTTATGTTTATTCCTAAGTATTTTATTTTTTTTGTTGCAATCGTGAAGGGGATTATTCTTTTGAGTTCCTTCTCAGTTGTTTCATTGTTGGCATATAGAAAGGCTATTGACTTCTGTATGTTAATTTTGTATCCTGCGACCTTACTGTATTGGCTTATTGTTTCTAGTAGTCTTTTTGTGGATTCTTTGGGGTTTTCGATGTATAGGATCATATCATCTGCAAAAAGTGATACCTTTACTTCTTCTTTTCCGATATGGATGCCTTTTATTTCTTTGTCTTGTCTGATTGCTCTGGCTAGAACCTCTAGTACCACATTAAATAAGAGTGGAGACAGTGGACAACCCTGTCTTGTTCCTGATTTAAGGGGGAAAGCCTTCAGTTTAGTGCCATTTAATATGTTAGCTGATGGTTTATCATATATGGCCTTTATCATGTCGAGATATTTTCCTTCTATACCCATTTTGTTGAGAGTCTTAAACATAAAATTGTGTTGTATTTTATCGAAAGCCTTTTCTGCGTCTATTGATAAGATCATGTGGTTTTTGTTCTTTGTTTTGTTGATATGGTGTATTACATTAACCGTTTTACGTATGTTGAACCATCCTTGAGATTCTGGGATGAATCCCACTTGATCATGATGTATTATTTTTTTAATATGTTGTTGTATTCGATTTGCTAGTATTTTGTTTAGTATTTTAGCATCTGTATTCATTAGAGATATT
The DNA here is from genome assembly GCF_036850765.1 of Saccopteryx bilineata. Taxonomy (NCBI): domain Eukaryota; kingdom Metazoa; phylum Chordata; class Mammalia; order Chiroptera; family Emballonuridae; genus Saccopteryx; species Saccopteryx bilineata. The sequence continues at coordinate 19,209 of NW_027095516.1, read as the reverse complement.
GGTCTGTAGTTTTCTTTTTTTGTGCCATCCTTGCCTGGTTTTGGGATGAGGGTTATGTTGGCCTCATAAAATGTGTTTGGAAGTATTGCTTCTTCTTCAATTTTTTGGAAGACTTTGAGTAGAATAGGAAGCAAGTCTTCTTTGAATGTTTGATAAAATTCGCTGGTATAGCCGTCAGGGCCTGGACTTTTATTTTTGGGGAGGTTTTTAATGGTTTTATCTATTTCTTCTCTACTGATAGGTCTGTTTAGGCTTTCTGCTTCTTCTTGACTCAGTCTAGGAAGGTTGTATTTTTCTAGGAATTTATCCATTTCTTCTAGGTTGTTGAATTTAGTGGCATAAAGTTTTTCATAGTATTCTACAATAATTCTTTGTATATCTACGGTGTCTGTGGTGATTTCTCCTCTTTCATTTTGGATTTTGTTTATATGAGTTCTTTCTCTTTTTTCCTTGGTAAGTCTTGCCAAGGGTTTGTCAATTTTGTTGATCTTTTCAAAGAACCAGCTCCTTGTTCTATTAATTTTTTCTATAGTTTTTCTGTTCTCTAATTCATTTATTTCTGCTCTGATTTTTATTATCTCCTTTCTTCGGCTGGTTTTGGGTTGTCTTTGTTCTTCTTTTTCTAGTTCCTTAAGGTGGGAAGTTAAGTGGTTCACTTGGGCTCTCTCGTTTGTTCATATATGCCTGAAGCGATATGAACTTTCCTCTTTTCACTGCTTTTGCTGCATCCCATAGATTCTGATATGTCGTATTGTCATTTTCATAAGTCTGTATATATCTTTTGTTCTCTGCACTTATTTCTTCTTTGACCCATTCATTTTTTAAAAGTATGTTGTTTAGTTTCCACATTTTTGTGGGATTTTTTTCCTCTTTTTTGCAGTTGAATTCTAGTTTCAAGGCTTTATGATCAGAAAATATGCTTGGTACAACTTCAATTTTTCTGAATTTGCTGATGTTGTTTTTGTGGCCCAACATATGGTCAATTCTTGAGAATGATCCATGTACACTGTAGAAAAATGTATACTCAGTCACTTTGGGATGAAATGTCCTGTAGATGTCTATCATATCCAGGTGCTCTAGTGTTTTGTTTAAGGCCGCTATGTCTTTGTTGATTCTCTGTTTGGATGACCGATCTAGAGCCGTCAGCGGTGTATTGAGGTCTCCAAGTATGATTGTATTTTTGTCAGTTTTTGTTTTAAGGTCAATAAGTAGCTGTCTTATATATTTTGGTGCTCCTTGGTTTGGTGCATCTATATTAAGAATTGTTATGTCTTCTTGATTCAGTGTCCCCTTAGCCATTATGAAATGGCCATTTTTGTCTCTGAGTACTTTTCCTGTCTTGTAGTCAGCATTATCCGATATGAGTATTGCTACACTTGCTTTTTTTTGGATGTTATTTGCTTGGAGTATTGTTTTCCAGCCTTTCACTTTGAATTTGTTTTTATCCTTGTTACTTAGATGAGTTTCCTGTAGGCAGCATACAGTTGGATTTTCTTTTTTAATCCATTCTGCTACTCTGTGCCTTTTTATTGGTGAGTTTAATCCGTTTACATTTAGTGTAATTATTGATACTTGTGAGTTCCCTATTGCCATTTTATATCTTGCTTTCTGTTAGTTTTGTGTCTTGTTTGATCCTTCTCTTTCGTTTTTCTATCTTTTGTTTTTATTTGGTTGTATTCCATACATCTTTCCTCTGTTGCTATCTTTTTTATCTCATGTGCTTCTGTGGTGGTTTTTTCAATGGTGGTTACCTTTGAGTAATGAAAAGGGTCCCTACCCTGTTCATTGTAGCGAACTATTTTGTGAGTACTTTTGCACTCCATCGTCCTTTATGCAAAAACTTTTGATCAAAATGGAGAAAAGGAAGAAGATTCAAAATGGTGGCAGAGTAGGTGGATGGTATACTCAGCTCCTCCCAGGGGCCAAACTGGAGTGACAACTAACTTTAGTAACAATCATCCTGAATAACCACCTCAATCTAAATGAAGAAGTGTTTTATAACCAAGCATTTACAGGAGAAGCCCATGAAACCTGGCTGAGGGGGTGGAGACACAAAAAGGCTGGCCCCACTCCACGGGCAGCAGCTGAGCTTCCAAATGGAACCCTTCAGCTGTGGTGGGGGTGGGGGGGCAGGGTTCCCCCTTAGAGATGTGAGTCCAAAACCCAGAGCCAGCTCCCAGCCCAGAGCACCAGAGCCGGGAAATGGTAACTACATACCATTCAGCTGTAAAAAGGAGCAAAGTTTCTGTCCCCTGGAAAGAGAAGGTCATCTGCAGAGACTGGGGACCCTTTAAAGGGCAAAAAGCACAAAATCTCTTTCAAAAACTGGTTATGCTGGGCTCTGCCAGAGAGAGGGCTCAGTGGACTACGGTCGCATGAGAAGAAATTGGGCTTTGCTATTCAGGAGAGAGACAGAGGGGTCACAGACATTGAGGACCACTGTGTCATCTGACCAGTGCAGACACAGAGTATAGAGCTCAAGCTAGCGAACTTGGGCTTCAAGCCAGCAATCATAGGGGTCAAGTCTATGATCCCATGTTTAAGCCAGAAACACCATGTTCAAGCTGGTGAACCCATGCTCAAGCCGGATGAGCCTGCGCTCAAGCTGGCGAACTTGGGGCTTTGAACCTGGGTCCTCCGGGTCCCAATCTGACACGTTATCCACTGTGCCACCACCGAGTTCAGCTTCTTTTTTTTAAGAACCAGAGAATCTGAATAGATAGATTACAGCAGTGAAATTAGACCAGTTACTCTCATTGATGAATATGAATATTGACTCCAGTTAAAATGATCTGCCGCTATTAAATAAATTGTGACAAAAATTCCCGTTAATCTGTTTACATAATCTTTCTTGCTTTTAAAAACTTTTTAAATTAATTGTGTTGACACGTTTTCAAATGTCTCACTCTATACAACACCCTCAATCCCCCATATCGTGACCCCCATTCCCCACGCAAAGTCTCTACATATATTGTTACTGTTTCTTTCAATTGCTAAAATTAAAAGAGCCCACAGAAACACAGAAAATGAGCATCATATACATATAGGTATGGTTTTGTTTATCTGACTAAAGTTGGTTAACACTGCACTTAAGTTTTATGAAGAAAACCGTAATACAACCTGCCCGGTGGTGGGGCAGTGAACAGAGGGTCCACCTGGATTCCCAGGTTAGAACATCTGAGGTCCTCAGCTTAAACACGAAATTATCAACACGATCCCAGGGATCCTAGCTTGAGCCCAAATGTTGCTAGATTCAGCCCCAAAATTGCTGGCTTGGGCCCAATGTCATCGGCTTCATCAAGGAGTCACTGGCTCTGATTGAGCTCCCAGTCAGGCACCTTTGAGAAGCAATCAGTGCAAAACTAACGTGCAGCAACTACAAACTGATGCTTCTCATCTCTGCCTTCCTGCATGTCTCTCTAACTCTCTCTCTCTCTCTCTTTCAAAAAATAAAATAAGGCCCTAGCCGGTTGGCTCAGTGGTAGAGCATCGGCCTGGCGTGCGGAAGTCCCGGGTTCGATTCCCGGCCAGGGCACACAGGAGAAGCGCCCATCTGCTTCTCCACCCCTCCCCCTCTCCTTCCTCTCTGTCTCTCTCTTCCCCTCTTGCAGCTGAGGCTCCATTGGAGCAAAAGATGGCCCGGGCGCTGGGGATAGCTCTGTGGCCTCTGCCTCAGGCGCTAGAGTGGCTAGGGTCGCAACAGAGCGATGCCCCAAATGGGCAGAACATCAACCCCTGGTGGGCGTGCCGGGTGGATCCTGGTCAGGTGCATGTGGGAGTCTGTCTGACTGCCTCCCCGTTTCTAGCTTCAGAAAAATACAAAAATAAATAAATAAATAAATAAATAAAATAAAGGAATAAAAAGTAAAAAACAGTAATACATTGGACAGAACACAAGGCCGGGAGTCTGAGTCCTGTTAGCATCCCAGGTGCAGGCCCAGATCCCCTGACAAGGAATCGCCTATCTCAGGCCCAAACCCCTCCTCTTGTCACCCAGGCATGATTTAGCCCCTGCAGTCTAGTCCTGTGTTCACCTGGCCAGGGCACAGGGCAGAACCAACCCCAATCAGCATATGCTCAGATCAGAGAACAAAGGTCCTGATTAATCTTTACAGTCACGTTTGAACCTGGGGAGGCGGAAAGAGGTGTTGTGGTTTGCAGGGAGTTGGGGAAACGCAAGTCTTAAGCCACAACCGGAGACCCAGAAATATCAGGTCCCAGGAGAGCGTCCATTCCGAAGAGGCCGCCTCTGCAGATGCGAGGATCCCTCGAAGCGGTCAAAACCTCCCTCTCACCGACTGTCCTGTCCTCCGACCCGGGGCGAGTCCCCTGGTCCTGCTCACCGCCCGCGGTGCGATCCGGAACTGACCGCGGGCGGGCCGCACAGCAGACCTACCCCTTTGGACTCGCGGATCTGCACGGGGACTCCCGCGCTTCGCCCCGCGGGTCCCACCTCTGCGCATCCCAAGACTGCGCTCTGGCGGAGCGGCTCTGGGCCTACAGGACAACCTCGGAGAACTGGCATGCCTGGGCTCAGTGCACCTGGCGCCTCATGCTTGGGGCGTCCAGTATGCAGATGGACCGAGGCAGGACACTGCAGCCGCCTCCGCTCTCCCCTTAGGCCTGGCCCACAGGACATGGGGTCGCTGCTGGAAATCCACCTGTCCACGCACACCCTTGCCCGCACAGCCCGCACCCCATAGGCGGCAACGCAACAAAACATGTCCAACCTGTCACACCCTGACCTGGTCGCTCAACTTACAACCAACACATAAGTGTAGGAACCACGGACAGCGCTGATTTGGGCACCCACACCAAGCATAGCACCGTGGCAGTGAGCGTGCAAACACACACGCACGCACACACGCACCTTGAGGTGCACATGCGCTGGAGGACACGGAAGTCCACCTGCACGCCCGTTCAAGTGTAGATAGATGGACACTTACCAGGTTCGATGCCCCACAGCTCTACACGCCAACATGTTAGGGGGCATCTGAATACCCTCCACCTCATCCAGCCTTTGAGGGGAGCTGAGCAGAGAGGTCTCCCTGCCCTGACCACGGACACGGGTTTCTCATAGATCTTCACTCCTGATAGGGATCAAGGAAAAGTGTCCCTGTGTGATTGTGTCCTGCAATCCTGTCCTTTCCTTACTTTGGGACCTTTCCTTTTATTTTAGCTTAGTTTAGTTTGTGACAGAGATAGAGAGAGAGAAAGGGACAGATAGGGACACAGGGAGTGAGATGAGAAGCATCAATTCTTCGTAGCGAGTCCTTAGTTGTTCTTTGCTTTCTCATGTGTGCCTTAACGGGGGTGAGGGAAAGACAAGGACATCAGATCAAAGGACCCCTTGCTCAAGCAAGCAACCTTCCACTCAAGCTGGAGAGCCTTGCTCAAATCACATGAGCCTGCCCTCAAGGTTGCAACCTCGGGATTTCAAACCTAGGTCCTCTGTGTGCGTCCCTGTCCGACGCTGTGACACCACCTGGTCAGTGTGGGACCTTTCCTTTTAAAACCGAGATTCCCCCACAACCATGCGAAGGGAAAGGTCAGTTATACCGTGTCCACTTACTGGGAGAAGCTTCACTGAAACAGTACGAATCAGGAAAAGCCCAGCGGTGACATAAAGTCCTATTACCACTGTACAGATGGTGTCTCCAAGGAAGGAAAGATCACTCATATAAAAGTTTGCTAGATTACATGACCAATGCATTAAAAGTGTAAAAAAATTAGAAAGTACAGAGTGGCCTGTGCCTGAATTCTCACTGATGCAAGGCTGGAATGTGAGTGACAGTGGCCCCATCTCGGGCCTGAGCCAGGAAACCTGCAGGTTGCATTTCCAGATGATCTTTTCCATTTCCAGCAGGTAAAGGATGGGAGCTGCGCCCAGCACCGTAGAAGGAAGCCTTGCGGTGAAGATGAGCAAAGCGCCATCAGCCTGGGTCCCGGCCTCCAGTTCTCACCTCCACTACATGCACTAACCAGTGCTCAGTGGATTTCCGGGGTGCCCTCTGCACCCTACTCCCCTCTAGTTCTCTGTCCTCAAACTCCAGCTGCCATGCGCCCTCAATGCCAACACTGTCCCTTCAGCTCAGATACATGCTGAGCTCCCCCAGAGCCTCCTCCCAGTTCCGAGGCCGGGACTCTGTCTGGGCAGGGAGCTGGACCCTCTCAGGGCTCACTCTCCCTCCAAATGGCTAAAAACTGTCTTTTCATGAATGTTGCCCATTTTAAAAGTTTGTTTGAGCTGGGACAGAAATCTGGACCCCGTGATAATTTCCCGGCTAGAAGCAGCAGGTGTCCACCTCTTACTGTGGCTTCATTAAGGTATTTAGAATATAAATCTTTCTCTCTTTTAATAAGTAGAAAATGCTAATATTTCCCCCAATTTGTCTTCTACTTTTCTAACATAATTTCCTAACTTTAATTATATGCCATGTGCACATTTATTTTTGTGTGTGTTCAAATCCTTCTGCTTTCTCTTCCTACTTTTCATCCTTTTGACATTGACCTTGACGAAGCCTTTCCTGCCCTTCATTAGTTTCCTGTGTTTTCCCTGCTTCTGTCTTCTCTCCAATGCATCAATTCTATTAGCATAACTGGTACCTGTCTTCAAAATTTGTGAATCAGTCTCCTCAAACTCAAACTAGATTTCTAAGGGTTGACCTTATAACAGGGTGGGACACCTGTCATCATGTGGCAGTGCCCTCCCCACTGGAGGGGTTCCTAGGACAGCCTGGCCTTGGAAGCTGTGGAGGAACCCCGGGTGGTGCACCTGGTCTGAGACCTCAGCCAACTCGGAAATCCCTGAGTGCAAACAACGGAGACACCGAGTCCCTGCACCTCACGGGAACACATTCTTTATATTTACAGCTTTATCAAGGAATAATTAACATAAAAACATACTATTTACTTTATAAAATATTTTTATTTATTAAATTAATTTGAACAGGGTGACATTGATCAAGTGTACATAGATTTCAGGCAAACATCACTCTATCATTTGAATAGGCAATTATGTTGTGTATCCATCACTGAAAGCCAAATCACCTTCCATCACCTTATATTAGTTCCTTTCTACACCCTTACAGCAACCCAGGCCCCGACATCACCGTCCCCCTGGTAACCACTGCACTCTTGTCTATGTCCATGAGTCTCAGCATTCTATCCAACCTATGTGTGAAATCATACAGTTTTCAACTTTTTCTGATTTACTTATTATACTCAGTATAATGTTCTCAAGTTCCATCCATGTTATTGTAAATGACCCGATGTAGTCATTTCTCATGGCTGAGTAGTATTCCATTGTACAGATACACCACCTCTTCCTTATCCAATCCTCTATAGAGAGGCTCTTTGGCTGTTTCCTTATGTTGGCCTCTGTGAATAATGCTGAAATGAGCATGGGGGTGCATGTGTCTTTACGTACCAATGTTTTCAAGTTTTGGGGTAGATACCCAGCAGAGGGATTGTTGAGTCATAAGGTATTTCTATTCTTAATTCTTTGAGAAACCACCATACATTCTCCCATATGGGCTATATTGATTTACATTCCCACCAGCAGTGCCCTCACACACTGCTGGTGGAAATGTAAATTATTTTATAAAAATATTTTAGAGAGAGACAGATACACAAGAAGAAAGAGATGAGAAGCATCAACTCATAGTTGCATCAACTTAGTTGTTAATGGACTGCTTCTCCTATGTGCCAGGGCAGAGCTACTGGCATCACACAGAGAGGAGCTGTCTGCTGAGGACCTCATTCGCTGGAGGAGCAGCTGATTGAAGAAGAAGAGAGGAACCCCAGCACCCAAGATATTTACTAGCAAGGGTTTGCCAAAAGGTTTTCCTATGTGGAGGACGGGTTGGCAAAATTTCAGGCTGAGGACCCAGCGATGACAGATTCAGAAAGGTCTACAGAGCTGTTTGGATGCCTTGCAATGCTATAGGCAGATTTTGGGAGAGAAGATGTCATCAACCTTCCAGACTAGCCTGGAACAATGTTTTAAGAGGTAGAGAGGCCTGCAACAGATCCTGTACCCTCTACATCAGCTGCCTCTCCAGATGAAACACCTGAGGTATAGGCAGAATCATCTCCAGCGTGTCCTACATGTTCCTTAGGCAATCCTGATTCACCTGACCCAGTGTCTCCAGCACCTTCTGCAGGTTCCCTGTCTCTCCAGCTTCCTCCTCCCAATAAGTCACTCTCTCTCACCTCACAATGCCCCTTCCTGTGCGCAAGCCAATCACAGGGTTAAAGGTAAGGAATTTTTACACTCACTTTTTGGAATTTTTCCTGTTACTACAGTACAGTGTACAACAGTACAATATATTTATGTCATTTTTTTTATACCTGTGGCTTAGTTGTGTTTTTATGGACTAGATTATGATTTTATAACTGTGTTGGGATAGGTAAATGACTTAGGCTAGAAAGGGTTTCGACTTACACAAAAATTTGGGTCACATCCCTGTTATAGGAACTGAACTGTGTTATAATCTGAGGATCGCCCTGGACTGTTTTCTGGATAAACTGATCTGACTTTACTCATTCTTGGTACAGCCCAATTGGAAACATGTGATCAAAATTAAAAAATATAAGTTTGGGTACATTCTGAATTCCTCATCAAAGTTCACACAAAGGATCAAAAACAAGACTCAGAACCAAGAGGTAGAAATAACCCAACTGTCCATCAGCTGATCCTTGGGTAACAAAATGCACCCTATAGAATGGATATTATGCAGTTTTAAAAATGAAAGTAATTCTGACACATGCTACAACATGGAGGAAGCTTAAGGACATCGTGCTGATGAGTGAGCCAGAAATAAATGGACAAATACAATATCATTTCACTTATATGAGGGCCCTAGAGTAGTCCAACTCATAGGGACAGAAAATACAATGGTGGCTTCCAGGGGCTGGAGGAGAGGGTAGAGAGTTAGTAGTTAATGAGTCCAGAGACTCAGTTTGGGAAGATAAAACGTTCCAGAAATGGACGGTGGTGACTGTAGCACAACAATGTGAATGTGCTCGATGCCACTGAATTTACCCTTAAGTGTGGTGTACATAGTAAAATTTTTATGTTATTTTACCACAAAAAGTGAAGATCAAAGGAAAAATGGAATGAATGAATGAATGAATGAATGAATGCAGGAAAGAAGGAGGTGTGACAACAGCATCTTACTGGAGGTTTTCTCCATTCTAAGCTACTGATCAGTTGGAAGAACGGTGTGCTCACATAAAATCCAGAAGAGTTTAGACTCTAGGTTTACCAAAAGTAAACAGTTTGAGAGAAATAATGGCCAGTTGTGAACCAAGTTTCTAGTCTGAAGACCAGAGCCCCCAGCCTAGATCCTCAGGGTACCCCCTGGAGGTGAGAGTGCTTGAAGTCTTGCCAGGACCGCCAGGTGAGGAAACTGTGGACAGAGGAGATTTGAGAGGGCTGACCAGTAAGGAGGAAGGGAGACCTGTGAGAGTGTGTGTGAAAGGAGAGATTCAGAAAACCAGAAGATTACAGGAGCTGGGGACAAGGATATTGCCTTGAAAGAAAAGCCTGGGAAGCAAGGAAGGAGGGTTAGGAGATGAGACCCCAGCATGAGAGATGGGAAGGGAGGAGACAGTGGAGAGTTTCTTTGATTCCTCTCCAATGGGAGAAATGATCTCTAACAAGGGAGAGTTTGAGGACAGAGATGTAGAACAATGGCAGGATGAATGGGAGGGGGGACGTGGACTCCACCAAAAACAAAGATGGAGAGATGGCTGGGGAGAAGGCCAGTTGTCTGTGACACTGGAGAGGATGGATGGGTTTGCTCATTGGGGGTAGGGAGAGAAATAGGTGGGATGGAGTGGGGATGGGTTTAATGGACCAGTAGCTGAATTCCAAAGGCAATGACTTTATATTGTAGCCTGGTTTCTTTCCTCAGCCCCCCGTGTAGATTCCAGACCCCAACCTCAGTCAGCTGACAGGAAGAGAAGAGGAAGAGGGAGGGGTCAACAGAGGAGGAGAGAGAGGAGTCTGCCCCTGGGGCTCAGGACGTCTGGGACATGGACACGCTGTGTGGGCTCAAGATGAAGCTGAAGAGGCACAGGCGGTCTTCAGTGCTACCCGAGCACCATAAGGCCTTCACCAGGCTGCTCGGTAGGAGGGGACCCCGGAGAGCACCCTCCAGTCTATCCTTTAAAAATGTATTCATGTAACTACTCTTTTCCAAAAGAAAAGGATTGCACTGCTAATTGGTAAGGTCTCTCTTCCATGAGAACTCTGTATTGATCAGGAACATTTACAAATGATACAGGGTTAGGCTGGACTATAAAAGGGTCTGCACTTGGGATCAGAAAGCTCGGTTTCAATTGTACCTCTGAGACTGGCCTTGAGAATCTAAATACCTTCATCTGTAAGAGGAGATAAAGCCATCTTCCCACCCTGATGTGACTTTAAATTGAGACAATGACTGAGTGTTGTGGCATCAGCATGGGTACATTCATGCACGATGAGGGAACATGTCACTCAGTCACCCCAGACTGGGTAAATGGGGGTGGTGGTCACCACTACTCCCTGGATCAGGGCACAATATGCTCTGTCCCCCTTCATATCAGCCTCCCCCTCAGTCACAATCCCGAAACTTCCCCAAGCGGGACATGGTTCCCTCTTTGCCTGCAATGCTCCTATGGCAACCCTGTTCTGGTCAAGCTAACATAAGCCCTCTTTTCATAGAGGATCCTGTCATTAAAAAATCCCTGGCCTGGGACAAAAATTTGATGATCTCTGACAAGGTAGGGTGTTTCCCTGCTCTACCATCTGTCCTCGGGCACAGAGAGCCTTCCGTGCCCAGGGTTCTCTCTCCGACCTGATGCCTTGTCACCGCTTCCCCTCAGGGACCAAGGGGTTCTTACAGTGTGGATGGGGGTAGGGAGTGGGGTGATAGGAGTGTGTGTGGGGTCCCTGCCACTAGGATGGCTCCTCTGGGATCAGAGCCCAAGGCTTGTCCCCATGGTTGTTAGCACATCAGGTCTCCTCACAGTGCCTGGGGACTCCCCTCTGCTCCAGGTTTTCAAAGACCCTCCTGACGCCAGAGGTCCTAACACCTGCCCTGAACACTCAGCACTTGCCATCCTGGGAGCATCAGCCTCTCCCTTATCCCACTGCACTGCCTCTTTCATGGTGTGAGCCCTCTTTTATGTATGTATTTCCCTCTTTCCCTCAGTATCTGCTGTCCATGGTGATACCTTATTTCAGCCGCGTGGGCCTCTACTCCTGCCAGTACCAGCGAATTCATTTCATCCTGGCCCTGTGAGTATTATGCTTAATCCCATCAGTCAATATCCAAACCCTAGGAGTATGGAGGGAGGGGAGTGGGTCTCTGACTTTCATCTTTTTTTAACCTATTTGTACTGTTCAGTTTGTGTACAAAACCATTAGGATTGTAGTAAAAAATGGTAATGTTTTTTACGGTGTTCTTGGCAGAACCCAACAACCCAAATCTCAGGTAAAAGGCTGAACAAAGCAGCCTTAGACAGACAGCTCGGTTGGTTAGAACATTGTCTGGAATGGCAGAGGTTGCTGGTTCGATCCCCAGTCAGGGCACATACAGGAACAGATGTTCCTCTCCCTGTCTCAATCTCTCTCTTTCTCTCCCCTTCGCCCTTCCTCTCTCTAATATCAATAAACATTTTTTTAAAGCCTAAACAAAGCAAAAGAAAACATAGAAGCCTCTAAAGAAATGACACCACCCTGCCGCCAAGCAAACAGGCTTCAGACTCACCATTTCCAGTTCCTCTCTCTCCCTCTCTCTCTCTCTCTCTCTCTCTCTCTCCCCATCTCTCAGCCCCCCCATAACAATACCAAATATAAGGGTCTTCCTCCTCAATTCAGACCTCAATTAAATAGCACATTTCGATGTATGTTAAAATTCCCCACGGGGAAGTGTCTTACTGTCTCTCTGAATATCCTTGCAAATCACAGGTTAACCAATTCAACCTGCCACTTTCCTCCTCCTCCAGCAATTTCACTGACTAATTTTATTCTAAATCAAGGCAACAGTTTTCAGTTTGAATTCTAGTCTTTCTGGTATCTCCATCAAAGTTGCCTATCACACCAATATTCCATTCTTTGTTTCAAGGCTCCACCGAACACCTTTCCTTGTGTTTTTATAGCCTATTTTCTGTCTAGGTATTTTTAAACATCGATATCTGAATAAAAGACCTATTCTTTTTTTCTCTCTCTCTCTTTGGTATTTTTCTGAAGTTGAAACGCGGAAACAGTCAGACAGACTCCTGAATGCGCCCGACCAGGATCCACCCAGCTTAACCACCATGGGGCAATGCTCTGCCCATCTGGGGCGTTGCTCTGTCACGACCAGAGCCATTCTAGCGCCTGAGGCAGAGGCCATAGAGCCACTCCCAGCGCCCACGCCAACTCTGCTCCAATGGAGACCTGGCTGTGGGAGAAGAAAAGAGAGACAGAGAGGAAGGATAGGGGGAGGGGTGGAGAAGAAGATGGGTGCTTCTCCTTTGTGCCCTGGCCTGGAATCAAACCCGGGACTCCTGCACACCAGGCCGACGCTCTACCACTGAGCCAACCAGCCAGGGCCAAAAGACCTATTCGTAAAATCAATTCAAACACCAAAATCTTTGGATACCATCTCAGTCCCACTAACCTGCATTCCAGTAGCACTCTAATTAAAATTCCATGATAATGTGCTATTTTGAATTTATAATTTCTAATGCCCTCCCCTTTCCTTTCCCAATCTCATTAGACTAGAATCCTGTTGATGGAAGCACTTGTCAATAGATCAATGGCTTCTTAAAATAGTACTATTCTTTTCATTTTGCAGATGCTTAAGTTATATTGAGTCTGAGATTGTCAGCTTTGCTCTTGCTCTGAGACAAAGCACTCATTCTATGAAAACTTATAAACTGCATCTCAGTGCCACGGAATATGAGGGGAAGAAGAGAATTCAAGAAGCGTTCTTGAGTTAATGCACTAACACAGCAAGTCCTGTATGAGTCATTTGGTAGGAAAGCGGTGAATACAGTAAGGACCAGTCAGGGCCGCCCACGGGAGCAGCACAGGTACTTGCACTATGGGGAGACTGGTGCGTGCGCACACAGCAGGTTAAAGGGAAGGGGCCGGCTTCCCTGTTGGATTTTATGTTCATCATCCAGGTATGAGAAGTGTCTTTCAGGTCCCTGCTCAGCAGTGGTTTCTTGAAGACTGGGTGGCACCCTGTGACACTGGATAGGGCTCCCGGAGGTCCTGTCCTTCCTAGGCAGCTGTCCTTGGCCAGGGGTCTTTCTTGTCCTGTTCCTGACTGGCCACCTAGTGTCTGTCCTCAGCTACCTGGCTCTGCATATGGAGAATTGCCACGCCCCTAAGCAGGACATCCTTCCCTTCCTCTATGGGAACACTACTGCCCCCAGCGCCCCTCGTTCAATAAACTGCGATTCCAGTTCCTCCGCTCCATGGGCTGGAGGCGTGGGTCTCCCGGGAAGAGTGTGAAGAGGTAGGTGGCTGTGGGGACTTGGCAGAGGCGGCCACATTGGAGACAGAAGAGATCATGGGGTTCAGCTTTGGGATTTGGGGCTGAGACAGAATTGGGGGCTGGACAAGGGGAGGGAGAGGGTCCACCTGGAGACTCATCATCTTCTCAGGGGGCCGGTTCTCTTTCCAGATCCAGGCTTTGGATCCAGAGCTCTGGGTGTGGGGGCGTGATCGCACCCTCATTTCTGAGGCCACTGAGGCTAAGGTGGGTCTGAAGGGAGGTGGTTTCTGTCTTTACAGATACAGAAGAAATGATTTGTTGTCTGTTTAGGAAATCCCAGCAATCCGATTGGTAGACCCTCGCCCATCGCCCTGCCCCACTTGCCCTTCCACACACTGTGAAGTGGACCCGCCTGGCACACAGCCAGGCTCTAACTCGCTACAGAACACAGGCTGACGACCAACACACATGCACCTTGGTGGCATGTGTGTCAGACTTCATGATTAGGATAAAATCATTTGATCCAAAGTAACAGAGTCCATATATTATTAGCTTTTTGAAATATTGAGTTTGTATGAAGTGAAGAAGTTTCCCATTTTCTAAATCTGTTGTGTTTTAACTTTCTGTTGTTAACTCCCTCAGGCCTTACATCCCTGAGGAATCCCAACAGTAGGAACTTATCAACAGCAAGAAAACAGTCTCTATATCCAAACATATGACACACATCGTGACTGCCTATATTCTCCTCCAAATATACCCTCAAACAAATGGCTATGGCCGTGTCACCGGTACGTTCTTCATCTCCCCTGGCCCACCAAGCTCTCCTCCTGCACAATTACACATCTCACCCTGAAAGTTTACAGTCAAGGAAGTTTGTCAGAAAGAGGGGAGTTTGAGAAGAACTAGCTCCAGCATGGCTTGCTACAACAGACATCTTCTAGTGACTGGTTTGGGCACAGGATTGAGGAAAGATTTGGTTTAAATCTTGGGAACTAGCTTTCTTAGTCCATTCTGGCTGCTGGGACAAATAGCACAGAATGAGGGACTTACAAGCAGCACACATTTATTTCTCACAGTTCTGGAGGCTGCAAGTCTGAGATCAGGTGCCAGCACAGTCCGGCTCTGCTGAGGAACGTCATCAGCTCTGCAGTTGGCTACCTTCTCACCATGTCCTTACACACTGGAAGAGATGAGGCACCTCTCTGGGGTCTTTCAGGAGGGCAATAATCTCATTCAAAAACGCTATACCCGACCTGTGGACAAGATGGCGCTGGAGTAGGCGGACATACCAACATCTATCTCCCAGAACCAAAGTGGAATACAAACTAATTTTTAGAACTATCATCTGGAAAAACCAACTTTGGACTAAACTAAGAGGTCTCTTCAACCAAGGAACACTGAAGAAGCCACACCGAGACTGGTAGGAAAAGCAGAAACGCAGAGAGGGCTGTCCAGCTCCCCGGAGCGAACGGCAGCAGGGAGAGACTCGCGTGGCGGGAAGTGAGTTTAGCAGAGGGGGAAGGGTCCTGAGCCCCAGGAACAAAGCCCCAGCCTGTAGCCCCAGAGCCCAGAAGAGGCATAAGGACAGTATTTAGCTGGAAATAAGTCAGGATACTGTTTGTGAGAAAGAGTCTGATTTCTCAGACCCAGGATCCTTCTTAAAGGAACCGCGCAGAACATCTCTCTCACAAACACTCACCCGGGGCTCCAGGGGATGGAGGGAGAGAGGCGAGGACCAGAGTAACAGGAAGAGAGTGTAATCTAGGAGGCACAGGGAGAAACATTTTGGGATATAGCCACCCTAACCCCTGGGACGAGTCACTCCCCAAAGCTGAAGTAAGTATTTCCCCCCGGAAACAGCAATACCAGCAAAGGGAAGCAGGAGAACAGCCAAACAAGCTCCCCCGTAGCACTCAGAGCAGAGTCGCATAGAAAGAGGGAGCTTTTGGGTCTACAGCAGTGAGTCTGAGGGTCTGAGCTGCAACGCCCCCACCGAGCGGCTGAGGGCTCGCTGGAGGGCCGGCGGCAGCGGGAGACAAAAGCGCGGTTCTGCTGGTAGGGGCAGAAGCCAGCTGGCCACCACTGGGCTCAGGTGTGAGCTCAATCTTGCCTGGCTGGGGGAAGGGGGCATGCAAAAGTGGTCAAACTCAGCTGCCGGCAGCCTGTAATCCAGCCTGTGGGAGAAGGGCGGAACCCTGGAAAGGGAGGAAACCAGCCCCAGAGCAAGGGCAGAGGAGCACAGCCCCACCCCGCCCATGCAACCAGAGCTTGTGGTCTGATTTGGTAGCCGGCTCCTCCCGCGGGGGTGGAGCCAAAAGCCCAGAAGAGGCGGAGTTCCGCTACTGAGCTGAGCTTGGGCACGCATTCCTGCCCGGTGGTACAGCCAAGGCTAGCAGCCGTTCCTCGAGCGGGCTCCTCCTGCAAGGGCAGGGCGAAAGCCGGGAAACAGGAGGAGACCCGCAGCTGAGCAAAGGTGCTCGCCAGTGCCCTCAGGACCGAGCATAACGTCACACACGGGGGCGGGGCAAAGGCCAAGGCCACCAATGCTTGTACACCTGAGCGCGTGATCACAGCCACTGCCGTGAAGAGAAAATGCGGAGGCAGAGAAATACAACACAAATAAACCCAGAGAAATCCCCAGAAAAGGACCTAAGTGAATCAGATATAACCAAATTAAGCAGGAGGAGTGTCCCACTGCACGGGGAAGTCGAATCAGGGACACCTGATCGACATAGAGCTTGAGCTCTACTGGGACAACAGATTACCTAAACCCTGATTAGAACTGACTGAGAATTTAAATAGACTTTCTATCTGGAGAGTTGCCTTTTTGAAATGTGACATCCTGTCTCTTTCTCTCTTTTTTTTTTTTTTTTTTTTCCATTTTTCTGAAGCTGGAAACAGGGAGAGACAGTCAGACAGACTCCCGCATGCGCCCGACCGGGATCCACCCGGCACGCCCACCAGGGGCGACGCTCTGCCCACCAGGGGGCGATGCTCTGCCCACCAGGGGGCGATGCTCTGCCCATCCTGGGCGTCGCCATATTGCGACCAGAGCCACTCTAGCGCCTGAGGCAGAGGCCACAGAGCCATCCCCAGCGCCCGGGCCATCTTTGCTCCAATGGAGCCTTGGCTGCGGGAGGGGAAGAGAGAGACAGAGAGGAAAGCGCGGCGGAGGGGTGGAGAAGCAAATGGGCGCTTCTCCTCTGTGCCCTGGCCGGGAATCGAACCAGGGTCCTCTGCACGCTAGGCCGACGCTCTACCGCTGAGCCAACCGGCCAGGGCTCTTTCTCTTTTTCTACATCGCTCAGCCCAGGGGAGATTCGAGTTTTCAGCACGATGACCATCCGGATGCTAATGGCAGACACGAGGACAGGAAAGTGGAGCCTCCTGCACATATAACTGAGCAGAACTTAGAAGGATCTCCAAGGAGCTGAAGAGCTAACATGTCCTATTCTCGTAGAAGGACTACAGGAAAGCGGGTTAGTGCAGGTTCCTTCCCTTCCTGAGGCACCACCCCAAATTTCAGGTTGTTGAATTCAAATCTCCCCTGTGATGTAAGTTATGGGTCCTATATTTACTACACTTGGGATCCCAACAGTCTAGAGCCATCTGTAGGTACAAAACAGGGGCTCAGAATCAGAGGGAAATACTTTAAAAGGATAAAATTAGAACCATAAGGTTGTGATAGCTTAATGTATGCCATAAGTTTTATTGCTTTTTATTGAAATAGTGCCCCTAGCATTATTATATTTATTCTCATATTTAATATTTATATTAGTTTGAAATAGTCATAGTTTTGAAAACGTGCAGTATCTACAGTTTTTTATGAGTATTATAGCTGTTATCATATGGAAATATAATTTTGTTTATGATTTCAGCACAGATTTCTGTGGGTTTTCTCCATTATAATTACATAACATCAATTATCTTACAGCTACGTGGGTAATTCTATCATAGTCTTGTAAATGTATGTATTTATTCTTTGGTCTTTATTATTATATGTAGAAGATGCAGTTGTAATTTCTTAACTTGCCTAGATGACATGTTTGTGTGTTACTTTTGATCAGGGGTTCCCAAACTTTTTACACAGGGGGCCAGTTCACTATCCCTCAGACCGTTGGAGGGCCGCCACATACAGTGCTCCTCTCACTGACCAGCAATGGAAGAGGTGCCCCCTACGGAAATGTGGCGGGGGCAGGATAAATGGCCTCAGGGGGCTGCATGGGGCCCACGGGCCGTAGTTTGGGGACTCCTGCATTAGATCATTAAAAACACAATGCAATGCATCTCTCATGGAAACATAATAAACATGAAATTCTCACCTTCATGATGTGTGTGGTTGTATCAGATTACCTGTTCACTGTTAATGGCCATGTTACCTAATGAGATGTGATTATTCAACCAACTTAACTTTTTTTTTTTTTTTTCTTTTCCAAGTGAGAGAAGGGAAGACAGAGAGGCAGACTCTGACACGTCCCCTGGCCAGTATGTGGGGCCGATGCTCTGCACATCAGGAGCCATGCATGCAACCAACCTATTGTTAGTGCCTGAGGCAGAGACCCAACAGAGCTATCGTCAGCCCCCAGGACCAATGCGCTTGAACCAATCGAGCCATGGCTACAGGAGAGGGGGAGAGAGACAACGGGGAGTGGGAGGGGTGGGAAAGCAGATGGTCACTGTTGCTGTGTGCCCTGACCGCAAATCAAACCCAGCACATCCACACTCCAGGACAACACTCTACACTGAGCCAAACAGCCAGGGCTCCATCCACATTTCTTAACTCTGAATATCCTGACGTAATTACCACGTTGGTAGAAGGCACCACAGACATGGAGGATATCCTCAGCGAGAGTCTGAATGCACATAAGTAAGGGGTGCTGTTTATTAAGAAAGGAGACTGGGAAGAGCAGGAAGAAGGAAGACTGAGTCAGGAGGTTAAAACCAAAATGAAGGACAGGGGACTCATCAAGACATGCTTTCCTGAAAAGGGCTGTGACCAGCGGAACCTCAGGCACAAGAGAACACACAGCGTTCACTACTTTATCCCCAACGGGACTCCTTTCACAACCTCCAATTGCAGTTGAATGTGGTACAAGGCAAATCTGGAGCCTGTGGTAAAGTAAGAAGCATGGAGAAGAAATGAGGGGACTGCAGAGATTTCTGGGGGAAGAAGAGAAGGGAAGAAGAGCTAAAGCTTTAAATGAGAAGGGCCTGGAGATGGAGGAGCCCATCATGTGGACACTGGGTTATGGAGGAAAGCGTCCTGGGAACTGGGATCACTGGGTGTGTGGGACGCTCCCAGGTAGCCAGCTTCCGTGCCCTCAGTCTGGGCCTCCCTCACAGGGCACAGGTGCGTTTCATTAGCCAGAGACACTCACTTGAGCTTGGATAACCTGAGTTTTCCCTGAAATTTCAATATCTATTCACAATCCTTTCAATCTCTGGCCATGTGGTTGAACTCAATCTCCAGACCCATCTTCCCTCAGACACTGGGCTGTACTCCCTGACCTGGAATAAAAAGGTTGCTCTTTAACCTACTGGCCCCCACCGTGAGTCGGCTCCTAACATAAACCCTGGTGTGCCCAAAGGGCCTGGCATCTGTCACTGACACTTCTATCACTCAGGAAATTCTGAAGATTAGGGACTTCCTCCCAGGAATCAGGGACAAGGACCAGCAAGAGTGTTCAGTATACAACACAGTGAGCATGGCCGGGAGCTCTGTCAGTTCTCC